>NW_027285282.1:30000-55000 GCF_040894005.1 Engystomops pustulosus | reverse complement strand
CCCCAGTGCAGACAGTCGGCCCTGCCCCGAACCTACTCGGTGGTTTGAAGGTTAACCTCTTGGGGAAAAGCAGCGATTCGCCTCGCGGTGCGTGCCTCCGCGGATCTAAACCCCCTCGATCGATGTGGGGCCAGAGGACCCCTTTTCCCCGTACGAAACTGTCAGCTCACCATGGGCTCGACGTCCGTGGGTCGGGGAGTTGAGCGCTTACGCGCGGCGGGACCTTATAACCTGCAGCGGCTGAGGAGCGAAGATTTCCAGGGTGGGCCCCCGGGGATGCCATACCCCGAGCAGCCTGTCGGCCCCGCTCCTAGCACGCTGGCAAGCAATGGAGTCTTCCCCGCGGCAGCCACCGCCCTCGCCCTAGCCTCGCCGTCGGTCGATGAAGAACGTCGTTCGCCCTCCTCTGGCTCGGGATTTGGAAACGGCCTGGCCTTCGCCTACTCCGTCGGGCAACTGCCTTCCGCCAGCCCCTTCCCTCGAATCCCCTTCTTCCATTTTAGACCCGATCAGGGGATTGGTCAGCCCAGCCCTGGGGTAAGAAGAGGGGTTGGGGTCGGTTCGGCTTCGGGTGCCCCGCTCGGCCAAAGGTTCCCCTCGCTTTGGAAGCACGCGAGGTCGCGGAGGGTGTCGGGGTTATTTTTTCGGCTCCCTGGCTTCGCGGGAGCGGCCTTCGGCTAGGGCCGAGGCCGTCCGGCCCGCGCAGATTTGGACCGGGGTCCGGGGCGAGTACCTGCCTCTCTCACGAAGGGAGTGTCACCGGTAAGAAGCCTCTTCCCACGTCTGCTTGCCGACTTACGCTCGCCCCGACGAGAGGCCCAACCGAAAGAGTGGAAAGGGGCAGAGATTTCCAGGGTCGCCCCACCAGGGATGCAATACCCCAGTGCAGACTGTCGGCCCTGCCCCGAACCTACTCGGTGGTTTGAAGGTTAACCTCTTGGGGAAAAGCAGCGATTCGCCTCGCGGTGCGTGCCTCCGCGGATCTAAACCCCCTCGATCGATGTGGGGCCAGAGGACCCCTTTTCCCCGTACGAAACGGCCGGCTCACCATGGGCTCGACATCCGTGGGTCGGAGAGTTGAGCGCTTACGCGCGGCGGGACCTTATAACCTGCAGCGGCTGAGGAGCGAAGATTTCCAGGGTGGGCCCCCGGGGATGCCATACCCCGAGCAGCCAGTCGGCCCCGCTCCTAGCGCGCTGACGAGCAATGGAGTCTTCCCCGCGGCAGCCACCGCCCTCGCCTCGCCGTCGGTCGATGAAGAGCCGAGTTCGCCCTCCTCTGCTCGGGACTCGGAAACGGCCTGGCCTTCGCCTACTCCGTCGGGCAACTGCCTTCCGCCAGCCCCTTCCCTCGAATCCCCTTCTTCCATTTTAGACCCGATCAGGGGATTGGTCAGCCCAGCCCTGGGGTAGGAAGAGGGGTTGGGGTCGGTTCGGCTTCCGGTGCCCCCGCTCGGCCAAAGGTCCCCTCGCTTTGGAAGCAGAGGGTGCCGGGGTTATTTTCGGCTTGACGCCTAGTCCGGTCCCTGCCGGTTCCCGTGGAGGCCCGCGGTCAAAACCAGCTCCCCGGCTGTCGGAGCCGGAGCCCCGCAGCCCGAGCGGACGCACCGAGTCCCTCATGTAAGGGATAGCCGCCCCTACGGAACGGCCCGGACTGGGACCAGGCACCCCCAGGCGCCGAAGGGGTGGGTCGGCCGTGTTGCCGAAGCTTAGCCGGCGCTGATGACCGCAGCCCCTAACGATGCCCACAGGCGGGGGAGCCAAGGAGAGCACTAGGAAGACGTGGCGGGGTCGGACGGCTCAATTTCCAGGGTGGGACCCCGGGGGTTCAGTACCCCGGGCATCCGGTCGGTTTCGCCGGCGCGACCCCAAGCCTTCCACGGCCCCCTTCGTGGGTGCAGGGATACCGTGCAGGGTGCAGGCTTAGACGCCAATTCCCCAGAAGTTTTAGGGATAGGGTTTGTCCGGGCGCCACCGCAGCGACAACCTCGCAAGAAGCTCTCTTCCACAAAAGCACGGGCAACGTTCGTGTGCGAGTGTTGGTCTCCCATGGTCTACCGACTCCCCCGGGCGGCCCAAGCGTTACGCCCACGGCCGGGCCCTCGAGCAGGCGCACCCCTGGTGCCTCTCGTAAGGGAAGGCTACGGTCCTCAACCCCTCGTATGGCGGGGAGGGCGCATTTGAAACGCTAAAGGACGAGCCCTGTTCGGGACCTGGCGGGGATCCGCGGATTGGCGAGAGGGATGGGTCTGCCGTTGGTCAGAGGGGACGCACCCCTGGGACGCAGTTTGGCATTAGCGACCGATGGCCCATCTACGACCATGTACTCCGGGAGCGCCAAGGAGGACGCGGGTGGGCTTTGGGGGCAGACTCAATTTCCAGGGTCTGGGCGCCGGGGGTGCAATACCCTTAAGCGCTCATGTCGGTTTCGTCTGCCGCCCGCCTCTGGCCCGGCTCCTAGTGACGGGTGCTGTGAACGTGCGATCGTGCTTGCGGTTGAAGAGTTCAAAGGCTACCGCTGGGGATAACACGCCCGGGGAATTTAGAAACCCCCCCCTCCGCTACAATCTCTGCTTCTGCCGGACTCGGAGGGGAGCCGCCCCGGGGGCGACCGCTCCCTCTCCTCTTCCGCGGCGTGCCGCGCGCTTCGCCGTCAGCAGCGGAGCGAACCTTTTTCTCGGTCCGCAGCTCTTCAGGCGTAGGCGGGCAGCGCTAACAGGGTACACTGGGGACCACTCGACCGCAACCGCTCCTCCGACCGACGAGCATACCTACCGCGGATACGCCACGGTGGGTCTAAGCCTCGTCGCCGCCGCGAGGAGCAGGCGGGAGCCGTCCCTTTTCGTGCTGCGGAAATAAACCGTGGACACAGAGGTGTGTCTGCGCTCTCCGACCGGGCGGGGGGCGATTGGACTTGCCCGAGGGACACTAGGCGAGGCGCTGCCGCGGGAGCCGGAGCTCCGCGCTGGACGCTGCCGCCGCCGCCGCCGCCCCCCACCCACGGTACGGTGGAGTACGCCCGTTCCATACGCTTCGTAGCAAACCTCAGCCGAAGCAGAGAGTCCTACCGCTGTGGCAGGAGCGGGGCCGTGCGAGGACCACACTGGCACCGCGCTACACAACCTTAGGCAGAGGACCACAGCCGCTCACGGGGAGCGGGGGATTGATGCGCGACCAAGACTGAGGCTAAGGAACGCTTTACCATAAACCGGCCGGGGCCAATACCCCTGACCGAGCAAAGTGCCCTGCCCCGCCGGATCGCGCTGTGTCAGATCGATCAAAAGAGCGGAGAGCCGAGACTCTACCGCTGGGAGTTTGTGGAGAACGGCCTGGCTTGCGTCCCGTCCTCCCGCCCTCGACCTCACATGGCTAGCCTCACCCGCCGGGAGCCACCCCATTGGGGACCGTAGGGCGGAGAAGGGGTCTCCGCGTCCGGAATTTACTTGTGGAGAACGGCCTGGCTTACGTCCCGTCCTCCCGCCCTCGACCTCACATGGCTAGCCTCACCCGCCGGGCGCCACCCCATTGGGGACCGTAGGGCGGAGAAGGGGTCTCCGCGTCCGGAATTTACTTGTGGAGAACGGCCTGGCTTACGTCCCGTCCTCCCGCCCTCGACCTCACACGGCTAGCCTCACCCGCCGGGCGCCACCCCATTGGGGACCGTAGGGCGGAGAAGGGGTCTCCGCGTCCGGAATTTACTTGTGGAGAACGGCCTGGCTTACGTCCCGTCCTCCCGCCCTCGACCTCACATGGCTAGCCTCACCCGCCGGGCGCCACCCCATTGGGGACCGTAGGGCGGAGAAGGGGTCTCCGCGTACGGAATTTCTTGTGGAGAACGGCCTGGCTTACGTCCCGTCCTCCCATGGCTAGCCTCACCCGCCGGGCGCCACCCCATTGGGGACCGTAGGGCGGAGAAGGGGTCTCCGCGTCCGGAATTTCTTGTGGAGAACGGCCTGGCTTACGTCCCGTCCTCCCGCCCTCGACCTCACATGGCTAGCCTACCCCGCCGGGCGCCGCTCCATTGGGGATACGGTACGGCAAAGCGCGACGCCGCACGATGCCAACACTTTGTGCAAAAACCTGGCAGAGTCGACCAAAACCTCGCTTCTTTGACCGGTATTTTTGATGCTTTTCTCTGCCGCCGAAGGTGCACTGAGGGTCGGATCGCCCAAAATTTTTACCGGTCGTTTTGGTCTGCGGTTCTTCCGAGAGGTGCCCGCCTGACAGTTCTTTTTCAGCAGCCTCCGAAAGGCCATCCAGCGGGCAAGCCAGGGGTTGGCAGCCGCCGGCGGTGAGCCTTCCCCGGCCGGGGCAGACGGCTCCGACCGCAAAATTTTTTCGACTTTCGCCGAGGCCAAAACCCCATGCACTTTTAAAGCCTGCCCGCAGCGCCGTCTCCTGTCAGACGTCCCTTGCCGCCTGCGGTGGTCCTCGCCCGGCAGAGAGAAGCCGGAGTCGCCCCCTCTCCGGTTCTTTTTCACCATTCCGGAGCTCTGAAATCTGCCGGACACCGAGTGACCGAGGACGCTTCCAGGAGGGCGGCAGCGAGAGGCAGAGTGCCACCGGTCGGGTCGCCGGTTCTCCCACACTTTGAAAATTTTTCGCTTGTTCTGGTGGGATGGAGAGAGAGCGTGGCTTATGCGCCCTCTGCCCCGCGGTCCGCCCTGGCTGGCCTTACGCCGGTGGTTCGCCAGGCCACCGGCACCTTGTACGGCGGGGACGGCGTGGCTTATGCGCCCGTCAACCCACCTACTCGCCCCGGCTAGCCTTTTACCCGGAGGGCGCCACGCTCCGGGTACCAGTGAGCGGCACGAACCCAGTCATACCATGCCGCTCACCTCGCGCCCTCTCCGGCCTCCGCCGCGGAGACCTCCCGCTAGGACCTGCGGGGGGCGATTTCTGCCAAAATCTACAAAGTCCCCGATGGTTAAGGACGTAGACTGTTGAGCGGGACCTACACACTCTTGTAGCCGATGGGGCTCGCCATTTCCCGCAGAAAATGGACCACCTCCCGCAGAGGAACATGAAATGCCCCTTCCCGCGGGACCCGAAGGACCGCTCTGTCCGAGCAGGCCTCCAGGACCACGGCACGCAAAAGCGACTCAGTCCCGCTGGCATTACGGATCTGACTTTGTGCAAAAACCAGGCAGAGTCGACCAAAACCTCCCTTCTTTGACCGGTGTTTTTGTTGCTTTTCTCTGCCGCCGAAGGTGCACTGAGGGTCGGATCGCCCAAAATTTTTACCGGTCGTTTTGGTCTGCGGTTCTTCCGAGAGGTGCCCGCCTGACAGTTCTTTTTCAGCAGCCTCCGAAAGGGCATCCAGCGGGCAAGCCAGGGGTTGGCAGCCGCCGGCGGTGAGCCTTCCCCGGCCGGGGCAGACAGCTCCGACCGCAAATTTTTTTCGACTTTCGCCGAGGCCAAAACCCCATGCACTTTTAAAGCCTGCCCGCAGCGCCGTCTCCTGGCAGACGTCCCTTGCCGCCTGCGGTGGTCCTCGCCCGGCAGAGAGAAGCCGGTTTCGCCCTCTCACCGGTTCTTTTTCACCATTCCGGAGCTCTGAAATCTGCCGGACACCGAGTGACCGAGGACGCTTCCAGGAGGGCGGCAGCGAGAGGCAGAGTGCCACCGGTCGGGTCCCCGGTTCTCCCACACTTTGAAAATTTTTCGCTTGTTCTGGTGGGATGGAGAGAGCGTGGCTTATGCGCCCTCTGCCCCGCGGTACGCCCTTGGCTAGCCTTACGCCGGTGGTTCGCCAGGCCACCGGCACCTTGTACAGCGGGGACGGCGTGGCTTATGCGCCCTCTGCCCCGCGGTCCGCCCTGTCTAGCCTTACGCCGGTGGTTCGCCAGGCCACCGGCACCTTGTACGGCGGGGACGGCGTGGCTTATGCGCCCGTCAACCCACCTGCTCGCCCCGGCTAGCCTTTTACCCGGAGGGCGCCACGCTCCGGGTAGCAGTGAGCGGCACGAGCCCAGTCATACCATGCCGCTCACCTCGCACCTTTTCCGGCCTCCGCCGCGGAGACCTCCCGCTAGGACATGCGGGGGGCGATCTTGACCAAAATCTACAAAGTCCCCGATGGTTAAGGACGTAGACTGTTGAGCGGGACCTACACACTCTTGCAGCCGAAGGGGCTCGCCATTTCCCGCAGAAAATGGACCACCTCCCGCAGAGGAACATGAAATGCCCCTTCCCGCGGGACCCGAAAGGACCGCCCTGTCCGAGCAGGCCTCCAGGACCACGGCACGCAAAAGCGACTCAGTCCCGCTGGCATTACGGATCTGACTTAGTGCAAAAACCTGGCAGAGTCGACCAAAACTCCCCTTCTCTGACCGGTATTTTTGTTGCTTTTCTCTGCCGCCGAAGGTGCACTACGGGTCGGATCGCCCAAAATTTTTACCGGTCGTTTTGGTCTGCGGTTCTTCCGAGAGGTGCCCGCCTGACAGTTCTTTTTCAGAAGCCTCCGAAAGGCCATCCAGCGGGCAAGCCATGAGTTGGCAGCCGCCGGCGGTGAGCCTTCCCCGGCCGGGGCAGACAGCTCCGACCGCATAATTTTTTCGACTTTTGCCGAGGCCAAAACCCCATGCACTTTTAAAGCCTGCCCGCAGCGCCGTCTCCTGTCAGACGTCCCCGCCGCCTGCGGTGGTCCTCGCCCGGCAGAGAGAAGCCGGAGTCGCCCTCTCTCCGGTTCTTTTTCACCATTCCGGAGGTCTGAAATCTGCCGTACTCCGAGTGACCGAGGACGCTTCCAGGAGGACGGCAGCGAGAGGCAGAGTGCCACCGGTCGGGAAGCCGGTTCTCCCACACTTTGAAAATTTTTCGCTTGTGCTGGTGGGATGGAGAGAGAGCGTGGCTTATGCGCCCTCTGCCCCGCGGTACGCCCTTGGCTAGCCTTACGCCGGTGGTTCGCCAGGCCACCGGCACCTTGTACGGCGGGGACGGCGTGGCTTATGCGCCCGTCAACCCACCTACTCGCCCCGGCTAGCCTTTTACCCGGAGGGCGCCACGCTCCGGGTAGCAGTGAGCGGCACGAGCCCAGTCATACCATGCCGCTCACCTCGCACCTTTTCCGGCCTCCGCCGCGGAGACCTCCCGCTAGGACATGCGGGGGGCGATCTTGACCAAAATCTACAAAGTCCCCGATGGTTAAGGACGTAGACTGTTGAGCGGGACCTACACACTCTTGCAGCCGAAGGGGCTCGCCATTTCCCGCAGAAAATGGACCACCTCCCGCAGAGGAACATGAAATGCCCCTTCCCGCGGGACCCGAAGGACCACTCTGTCCGAGCAGGCTTCCAGGACCACGGCACGCAAGAGCGACTCAGTCCCGCTGGCATTACGGATCTGACTTAGTGCAAAAACCTGGCAGAGTCGACCAAAACTCCCCTTCTCTGACCGGTATTTTTGTTGCTTTTCTCTGCCGCCGAAGGTGCACTACGGGTCGGATCGCCCAAAATTTTTACCGGTCGTTTTGGTCTGCGGTTCTTCCGAGAGGTGCCCGCCTGACAGTTCTTTTTCAGCAGCCTCCGAAAGGCCATCCAGCGGGCAAGCCAGGGGTTGGCAGCCGCCGGCGGTGAGCCTTCCCCGGCCGGGGCAGACAGCTCCGACCGCATAATTTTTTCGACTTTCGCCGAGGCCAAAACCCCTTGCACTTTTAAAGCCTGCCCGCAGCGCCGTCTCCTGTCAGACGTCCCCGCCGCCTGCGGTGGTCCTCGCCCGGCAGAGAGAAGCCGGAGTCGCCCTCTCTCCGGTTCTTTTTCACCATTCCGGAGCTCTTAAATCTGCCATACTCCGAGTGACCGAGGACGCTTCCAGGAGGGCGGCAGCGAGAGGCAGAGTGCAACTGGTCGGGAAGCCGGTTCTCCCACACTTTGAAAATTTTTCGCTTGTGCTGGTGGGATGGAGAGAGAGCGTGGCTTATGCGCCCTCTGCCCCGCGGTACGCCCTTGGCTAGCCTTACGCCGGTGGTTCGCCAGGCCACCGGCACCTTGTACGGCGGGGACGGCGTTGCTTATGCGCCCGTCATCCCACCTACTCGCCCCGGCTAGCCTTTTACCCGGAGGGCGCCACGCTCCGGGTAGCAGTGAGCGGCACGAGCCCAGTCATACCATGCCGCTCACCTCGCACCTTTTCCGGCCTCCGCCGCGGAGACCTCCCGCTAGGACATGCGGGGGGCGATCTTGACCAAAATCTACAAAGTCCCCGATGGTTAAGGACGTAGACTGTTGAGCGGGACCTACACACTCTTGCAGCCGAAGGGGCTCGCCATTTCCCGCAGAAAATGGACCACCTCCCGCAGAGGAACATGAAATGCCCCTTCCCGCGGGACCCGAAGGACCACTCTGTCCGAGCAGGCTTCCAGGACCACGGCACGCAAGAGCGACTCAGTCCCGCTGGCATTACGGATCTGACTTAGTGCAAAAACCTGGCAGAGTCGACCAAAACTCCCCTTCTCTGACCGGTATTTTTGTTGCTTTTCTCTGCCGCCGAAGGTGCACTACGGGTCGGATCGCCCAAAATTTTTACCGGTCGTTTTGGTCTGCGGTTCTTCCGAGAGGTGCCCGCCTGACAGTTCTTTTTCAGCAGCCTCCGAAAGGCCATCCAGCGGGCAAGCCAGGGGTTGGCAGCCGCCGGCGGTGAGCCTTCCCCGGCCGGGGCAGACAGCTCCGACCGCATAATTTTTTCGACTTTCGCCGAGGCCAAAACCCCATGCACTTTTAAAGCCTGCCCGCAGCGCCGTCTCCTGTCAGACGTCCCCGCCGCCTGCGGTGGTCCTCGCCCGGCAGAGAGAAGCCGGAGTCGCCCTCTCTCCGGTTCTTTTTCACCATTCCGGAGCTCTTAAATCTGCCATACTCCGAGTGACCGAGGACGCTTCCAGGAGGGCGGCAGCGAGAGGCAGAGTGCAACCGGTCGGGAAGCCGGTTCTCCCACACTTTGAAAATTTTTCGCTTGTGCTGGTGGGATGGAGAGAGAGCGTGGCTTATGCGCCCTCTGCCCCGCGGTACGCCCTTGGCTAGCCTTACGCCGGTGGTTCGCCAGGCCACCGGCACCTTGTACGGCGGGGACGGCGTTGCTTATGCGCCCGTCATCCCACCTACTCGCCCCGGCTAGCCTTTTACCCGGAGGGCGCCACGCTCCGGGTAGCAGTGAGCGGCACGAGCCCAGTCATACCATGCCGCTCACCTCGCACCTTTTCCGGCCTCCGCCGCGGAGACCTCACGCTCTGTTCTGCGGAGAGCGATTTTGGGCAAAATCTACAAAGTCCCCGATGGTTAAGGACGTAGACTGTTCAGCGGGACCTACACACTCTTGTAGCCGAAGGGGCTCGCCATTTCCCGCAGAAAATGGATCACCTCCCGCAGAGGAACATGAAATGCCCCTTCCCGCGGGACCCGCAGGACCGCTCTGTCCGAGCAGGCCTCCAGGACCACGGCACGCAAAAGCGACTCAGTCCCGCTGGCATTACGGATCTGACTTAGTGCAAAAACCTGGCAGAGTCGACCAAAACTCCCCTTCTCTGACCGGTATTTTTGTTGCTTTTCTCTGCCGCCGAAGGTGCACTACGGGTCGGATCGCCCAAAATTTTTACCGGTCGTTTTGGTCTGCGGTTCTTCCGAGAGGTGCCCGCCTGACAGTTCTTTTTCAGAAGCCTCCGAAAGGGCATCCAGCGGGCAAGCCAGGGGTTGGCAGCCGCCGGCGGTGAGCCTTCCCCGGCCGGGGCAGACAGCTCCGACCGCATAATTTTTTCGACTTTTGCCGAGGCCAAAACCCCATGCACTTTTAAAGCCTGCCCGCAGCGCCGTCTCCTGTCAGACGTCCCCGCCGCCTGCGGTGGTCCTCGCCCGGCAGAGAGAAGCCGGAGTCGCCCTCTCTCCGGTTCTTTTTCACCATTCCGGAGCTCTTAAATCTGCCGTACTCCGAGTGACCGAGGACGCTTCCAGGAGGGCGGCAGCGAGAGGCAGAGTGCCACCGGTCGGGAAGCCGGTTCTCCCACACTTTGAAAATATTTCGCTTGTGCTGGTGGGATGGAGAGAGAGCGTGGCTTATGCGCCCTCTGCCCCGCGGTCCGCCCTGGCTAGCCTTACGCCGGTGGTTCGCCAGGCCACCGGCACCTTGTACGGCGGGGACGGCGTTGCTTATGCGCCCGTCATCCCACCTACTCGCCCCGGCTAGCCTTTTACCCGGAGGGCGCCACGCTCCGGGTAGCAGTGAGCGGCACGAGCCCAGTCATACCATGCCGCTCACCTCGCACCTTTTCCGGCCTCCGCCGCGGAGACCTCACGCTCTGTTCTGCGGAGAGCGATTTTGGGCAAAATCTACAAAGTCCCCGATGGTTAAGGACGTAGACTGTTGAGCGGGACCTACACACTCTTGTAGCCGAAGGGGCTCGCCATTTCCCGCAGAAAATGGATCACCTCCCGCAGAGGAACATGAAATGCCCCTTCCCGCGGGACCCGAAGGACCGCTCTGTCCGAGCAGGCCTCCAGGACCACGGCACGCAAAAGCGACTCAGTCCCGCTGGCATTACGGATCTGACTTAGTGCAAAAACCTGGCAGAGTCGACCAAAACTCCCCTTCTCTGACCGGTATTTTTGCTGCTTTTCTCTGCCGCCGAAGGTGCACTACGTGTCGGATCGCCCAAAATTTTTACCGGTCGTTTTGGTCTGCGGTTCTTCCGAGAGGTGCCCGCCTGACAGTTCTTTTTCAGCAGCCTCCGAAAGGGCATCCAGCGGGCAAGCCAGGGGTTGGCAGCCGCCGGCGGTGAGCCTTCCCCGGCCGGGGCAGACAGCTCCGACCGCATAATTTTTTCGAACTTCTCCGAGGTCAAAATCCCAGGCACTCCGACGGAAGGTCCGCCGCGCGTCTCCCGTCTGACGTCCCCGCCGCTCGCGGTGGTCCTCGCCCGGCAGGGAGCTGCCGGATTCGCCCTCTTACCGGTTCTTTTTCACCTTTCCGGAGCTCTGATATCTGCCGCACACACAGTGACCGAGGACGCTTCCAGGAGGGCGGCAGCGAGAGGCAGAGTGCCACCGGGCGGGTCCTCGGTTCTCCCACACTTAGAAAATTTTTGCGCTTGTGCTGGTGCGAGGACGTAGGTCTTTCGACCGGGGCAAGCCTGGAGGGCGGTAGCCGGGATTGGCGCCCTATTCCCGGCTAGCTCTCGGAGGCTTCACCCGGTTGGAGGTTGGAGCTCCGACTTCCATGGGCATGTTCCTCACCGGGACCTACGACCAAGTGTGGCCGAGGGACAGTGACACATTCCCGGGTAGCCTGAGTGGCTGCTCCCGCTGAGCTACTTCCATGGGCACTATTCCTCCCCGGGACTTGCCGCCAAGTCTTGGCCGGGGGACAGTGACACATTCCCGGGTAGCCTGAGTGGCTGCTCCCGCTGAGCTACTTCCATGGGCACTATTCCTCCCCGGGACTTGCCGCCAAGTCTTGGCCGGGGGACAGTGACACATTCCCGGGTAGCCTGAGTGGCTGCTCCCGCTGAGCTCTCACTTCCATGGGCATGTTCCTCACCGGGACATACTACCAAGTGTGGCCGGGTTTCGAGCTCCAAACTCGGCTTGCACTTGGTCGCTTGGGGGGTCCCCTCCGCTCCGGGAAGGGCGCCCTCCAGCGGGCAGACGAGGGTACTTCTAGTCTGCCCGAGCTCCATGGGGCCCCTCTCGCCCCTAGGCTCCCCGCCCAGGGTTCCAGGGTCCCGGATACAGCCACCCTGTCGAGTTCGGTATAGGGTACCGGGCCTGGCTGGAATCACGCCGGGATCGGTGAGACCTCCTCGGCCGCGGCTCAGCCTCCAAACTCCCTTTCGCGGTTCTCTTCCCTTCAACTTCCATGGGCATGTTCCACACCGGGACCTCCGACCAAGTGTGGCCGGGGAACAGTCGCCCATGCCCGGGTAGCCTCAGCAAGTGCTCCCGCTGAGGTCAACTTGGAGGTTGGAGCTCCGACTTCCATGGGCACTGTTCCTCCCCGGGACCTGCCGCCAAGTCTGGCCGGGGGACAGTGACACATTCCCGGGTAGCTTGAGCGGCTTCTCCCGCTGAACTCTTACTTCCATGGGCATGTTCCTCATCAGGAACCAACGACCAAGTGTGGCCCAGGGACAGTGACACATTCCCGGGTAGCCTCAGCAGCTGCTCCCGCTGAGCTACTTCCATGGGCACTATTCCTCCCCGGGACTTGCCGCCAAGTCTTGGCCGGGGGACAGTGACACATTGCCGGGTAGCCTGAGTGGCTGCTCCCGCTGAGCTCTTACTTCCATGGGCATGTTCCTCACCGGGACCAACTACCAAGTGTGGCCGGGTTTCGAGCTCCAAACTCGGCTTGCACTTGGTCGCTTGGGGGGTCCCCTCCGCTCCGGGAAGGGCGCCCTCCAGCGGGCAGACGAGGGTACTTCTAGTCTGCCCGAGCTCCATGGGGCCCCTCTCGCCCCTAGGCTCCCCGCCCAGGGTTCCAGGGTCCCGGATACAGCCACCCTGTCGAGTTCGGTATAGGGTACCGGGCCTGGCTGGAATCACGCCGGGATCGGTGAGACCTCCTCGGCCGCGGCTCAGCCTCCAGACTCCCTTTCGCGGTTCTCTTCCCTTCAACTTCCATGGGCATGTTCCACACCGGGACCTCCGACCAAGTGTGGCCGGGGAACAGTCGCCCATGCCCGGGTAGCCTCAGCAAGTGCTCCCGCTGAGGTCAACTTGGAGGTTGGAGCTCCGACTTCCATGGGCACTGTTCCTCCCCGGGACCTGCCGCCAAGTCTGGCCGGGGGACAGTGACACATTCCCGGGTAGCTTGAGCGGCTTCTCCCGCTGAACTCTTACTTCCATGGGCATGTTCCTCATCAGGAACCAACGACCAAGTGTGGCCCAGGGACAGTGACACATTCCCGGGTAGCCTCAGCAGCTGCTCCCGCTGAGCTACTTCCATGAGCACTATTCCTCCCCGGGACCTGCCGCCAAGTCTGGCCGGGGGACAGTGACACATTCCCGGGTAGCCTCAGCAGCTGCTCCCGCTGAGCTACTTCCATGGGCACTATTCCTCCCCGGGACTTGCCGCCAAGTCTTGGCCGGGGGACAGTGACACATTGCCGGGTAGCCTGAGTGGCTGCTCCCGCTGAGCTCTTACTTCCATGGGCATGTTCCTCACCGGGACCAACTACCAAGTGTGGCCGGGTTTCGAGCTCCAAACTCGGCTTGCACTTGGTCGCTTGGGGGGTCCCCTCCGCTCCGGGAAGGGCGCCCTCCAGCGGGCAGACGAGGGTACTTCTAGTCTGCCCGAGCTCCATGGGGCCCCTCTCGCCCCTAGGCTCCCCGCCCAGGGTTCCAGGGTCCCGGATACAGCCACCCTGTCGAGTTCGGTATAGGGTACCGGGCCTGGCTGGAATCACGCCGGGATCGGTGAGACCTCCTCGGCCGCGGCTCAGCCTCCAAACTCCCTTTCGCGGTTCTCTTCCCTTCAACTTCCATGGGCATGTTCCACACCGGGACCTCCGACCAAGTGTGGCCG
The DNA here is from genome assembly GCF_040894005.1 of Engystomops pustulosus. Classification (NCBI taxonomy): domain Eukaryota; kingdom Metazoa; phylum Chordata; class Amphibia; order Anura; family Leptodactylidae; genus Engystomops; species Engystomops pustulosus. The sequence continues at coordinate 41,492 of NW_027285282.1, read as the reverse complement.
GGGAACAGTCGCCCATGCCCGGGTAGCCTCAGCAAGTGCTCCCGCTGAGGTCAACTTGGAGGTTGGAGCTCCGACTTCCATGGGCACTGTTCCTCCCCGGGACCTGCCGCCAAGTCTGGCCGGGGGACAGTGACACATTCCCGGGTAGCTTGAGCGGCTTCTCCCGCTGAACTCTTACTTCCATGGGCATGTTCCTCATCAGGAACCAACGACCAAGTGTGGCCCAGGGACAGTGACACATTCCCGGGTAGCCTCAGCAGCTGCTCCCGCTGAGCTACTTCCATGAGCACTATTCCTCCCCGGGACCTGCCGCCAAGTCTGGCCGGGGGACAGTGACACATTCCCGGGTAGCCTCAGCAGCTGCTCCCGCTGAGCTACTTCCATGGGAACTATTCCTCCCCGGGACTTGCCGCCAAGTCTTGGCCGGGGGACAGTGACACATTCCCGGGTAGCCTGAGTGGCTGCTCCCGCTGAGCTCTTACTTCCATGGGCATGTTCCTCACCGGGACATACTACCAAGTGTGGCCGGGTTTCGAGCTCCAAACTCGGCTTGCACTTGGTCGCTTGGGGGGTCCCCTCCGCTCCGGGAAGGGCGCCCTCCAGCGGGCAGACGAGGGTACTTCTAGTCTGCCCGAGCTCCATGGGGCCCCTCTCGCCCCTAGGCTCCCCGCCCAGGGTTCCAGGGTCCCGGATACAGCCACCCTGTCGAGTTCGGTATAGGGTACCGGGCCTGGCTGGAATCACGCCGGGATCGGTGAGACCTCCTCGGCCGCGGCTCAGCCTCCAGACTCCCTTTCGCGGTTCTCTTCCCTTCAACTTCCATGGGCATGTTCCACACCGGGACCTCCGACCAAGTGTGGCCGGGGAACAGTCGCCCATGCCCGGGTAGCCTCAGCAAGTGCTCCCGCTGAGGTCAACTTGGAGGTTGGAGCTCCGACTTCCATGGGCACTGTTCCTCCCCGGGACCTGCCGCCAAGTCTGGCCGGGGGACAGTGACACATTCCCGGGTAGCTTGAGCGGCTTCTCCCGCTGAACTCTTACTTCCATGGGCATGTTCCTCATCAGGAACCAACGACCAAGTGTGGCCCAGGGACAGTGACACATTCCCGGGTAGCCTCAGCAGCTGCTCCCGCTGAGCTACTTCCATGAGCACTATTCCTCCCCGGGACCTGCCGCCAAGTCTGGCCGGGGGACAGTGACACATTCCCGGGTAGCCTCAGCAGCTGCTCCCGCTGAGCTACTTCCATGGGCACTATTCCTCCCCGGGACTTGCCGCCAAGTCTTGGCCGGGGGACAGTGACACATTGCCGGGTAGCCTGAGTGGCTGCTCCCGCTGAGCTCTTACTTCCATGGGCATGTTCCTCACCGGGACCAACTACCAAGTGTGGCCGGGTTTCGAGCTCCAAACTCGGCTTGCACTTGGTCGCTTGGGGGGTCCCCTCCGCTCCGGGAAGGGCGCCCTCCAGCGGGCAGACGAGGGTACTTCTAGTCTGCCCGAGCTCCATGGGGCCCCTCTCGCCCCTAGGCTCCCCGCCCAGGGTTCCAGGGTCCCGGATACAGCCACCCTGTCGAGTTCGGTATAGGGTACCGGGCCTGGCTGGAATCACGCCGGGATCGGTGAGACCTCCTCGGCCGCGGCTCAGCCTCCAAACTCCCTTTCGCGGTTCTCTTCCCTTCAACTTCCATGGGCATGTTCCACACCGGGACCTCCGACCAAGTGTGGCCGGGGAACAGTCACCCATGCCCGGGTAGCCTCAGCGGCTGCTCCCGCTGAGGTCAACTTGGAGGTTGGAGCTCCGACTTCCATGGGCACTATTCCTCCCCGGGACCTGCCGCCAAGTCTGGCCGGGGGACAGTGACACATTCCCGGGTAGCCTGAGCGGCTGCTCCCGCTGCACTCTTTAGTGCCATGGGCATGTTCCTCATCAGGAATCAACGACCAAGTGTGGCCGAGGGACAGTGACACATTCCCGGGTAGCCTGAGTGGCTGCTCCCGCTGAGCTACTTCCATGAGCACTATTCCTCCCCGGGACCTGCCGCCAAGTCTGGCCGGGGGACAGTGACACATTCCCGGGTAGCCTGAGTGGCTGCTCCCGCTGAGCTACTTCCATGAGCACTATTCCTCCCCGGGACCTGCCGCCAAGTCTTGGCCGGGGGACAGTGACACATTCCCGGGTAGCCTGAGTGGCTGCTCCCGCTGAGCTCTTACTTCCATGGGCATGTTCCTCACCGGGACATACTACCAAGTGTGGCCGAGTTTCGAGCTCCAAACTCGGCTTGCACTTGGTCGCTTGGGGGGTCCCCTCCGCTCCGGGAAGGGCGCCCTCCAGCGGGCAGACGAGGGTACTTCTAGTCTGCCCGAGCTCCATGGGGCCCCTCTCGCCCCTAGGCTCCCGGCCCAGGGTTCCAGGGTCGCGGATCCAGCCACCATGCGGAGTTCGGTTTGGGTACCGGGCCTGGCAGAAATCACGCCGGGATCGGTGAGCCCTCCTCGGCCGCGGCTTCGCGCAAAAACTCCCTTTCGCGGTTCTCTTCACTTCAACTTCCATGGACACGTTCCACACTTGGACCTACGACCAAGTGTGCCCGGGGAACAGTAACCCATGCCCGGGCAGCCTCAGCAAGTGCTCCCGCTGAGGTCAATTTGGAGGTTTGAGCTCCGACTTCCATGGCCATGTTCCTCACCGGGACCTACGACCAAGCGTGGCCGGGTTTCGAGCTCCAAACTCGGCTTGCACTTTGTGGCCAAGGGGGTCCCCTCCGCTCCGGGAAGGGCGCCCTCCAGCGGGCAGACGAGGTTACTTCTAGTCTGCCCGAGCTCCATGGGGCATTATTCCTCCCCGGGACTTGCCGCCAAGTCTGGCCGGGGGACAGTGACACTTGGCCGGGTAGGCGAAGTGGCTTCTCCCGCTGACTTGCCCCTTTGGAAGTAGGAGCTCTTACTTCCATGGGCATTATACCTCTCGAAGACTTAGAGCCAAGTGAGCTCCTACTTCCATGGGCATTATTCCTCCCCGGGACTTGCCGCCAAGTCTGGCCGGGGGACAGTGACACTTGGCCGGGTAGGCGAAGTGGCTTCTCCCGCTGACTTGCCCCTTTGGAAGTAGGAGCTCCTACTTCCATGGGCATTATTCCTCCCCGGGACTTGCCGCCAAGTCTGGCCGGGGGACAGTGACACTTGGCCGGGTAGGCGAAGTGGCTTCTCCCGCTGACTTGCCCCTTTGGAAGTAGGAGCTCCTACTTCCATGGGCATTATTCCTCCCCGGGACTTGCCGCCAAGTCTGGCCGGGGGACAGTGACACTTGGCCGGGTAGGCGAAGTGGCTTCTCCCGCTGACTTGCCCCTTTGGAAGTAGGAGCTCCTACTTCCATGGGCATTATTCCTCCCCGGGACTTGCCGCCAAGTCTGGCCGGGGGACAGTGACACTTGGCCGGGTAGGCGAAGTGGCTTCTCCCGCTGACTTGCCCCTTTGGAAGGAGGAGCTCCTACTTCCATGGGCATTATTCCTCCCCGGGACTTGCCGCCAAGTCTGGCCGGGGGACAGTGACACTTGGCCGGGTAGGCGAAGTGGCTTCTCCCGCTGACTTGCCCCTTTGGAAGTAGGAGCTCCTACTTCCATGGGCATTATTCCTCCCCGGGACTTGCCGCCAAGTCTGGCCGGGGGACAGTGACACTTGGCCGGGTAGGCGAAGTGGCTTCTCCCGCTGACTTGCCCCTTTGGAAGTAGGAGCTCTTACTTCCATGGGCATTATACCTCTCGAAGACTTAGAGCCAAGTGAGCTCCTACTTCCATGGGCATTATTCCTCCCCGGGACTTGCCGCCAAGTCTGGCCGGGGGACAGTGACACTTGGCCGGGTAGGCGAAGTGGCTTCTCCCGCTGACTTGCCCCTTTGGAAGGAGGAGCTCCTACTTCCATGGGCATTATTCCTCCCCGGGACTTGCCGCCAAGTCTGGCCGGGGGACAGTGACACTTGGCCGGGTAGGCGAAGTGGCTTCTCCCGCTGACTTGCCCCTTTGGAAGTAGGAGCTCCTACTTCCATGGGCATTATTCCTCCCCGGGACTTGCCGCCAAGTCTGGCCGGGGGACAGTGACACTTGGCCGGGTAGGCGAAGTGGCTTCTCCCGCTGACTTGCCCCTTTGGAAGTAGGAGCTCTTACTTCCATGGGCATTATACCTCTCGAAGACTTAGAGCCAAGTGAGCTCCTACTTCCATGGGCATTATTCCTCCCCGGGACCTACTGCCAAGTGTGGCCGGGGAACAGTGACTCTTGGCCGGATAGAACTAGTGGCTTCTCCCGCTGACTTGCCCCTTTGGAAGTAGGAGCTCCTACTTCCATGGGCATTATTCCTCCCCGGGACCTACTGCCAAGTGTGGCCGGGGAACAGTGACATGTGGCCGGATAGGCCAAGTGGCTTCTCCCGCTGACTTGCCCCTTTGGAAGTAGGAGCTCCTACTTCCATGGGCATTATTCCTCCCCGGGACCTACTGCCAAGTGTGGCCGGGGAACAGTGACTCTTGGCCGGTTAGGCCAAGTGGCTTCTCCCGCTGACTTGCCCCTTTGGGTGTAGGAGCTCCTACTTCCATGGGCATTATTCCTCCCCGGGACCTACTGCCAAGTGTGGCCGGGGAACAGTGACTCTTGGCCGGATAGGCCAAGTGGCTTCTCCCGCTGACTTGCCCCTTTGGAAGTAGGAGCTCCTACTTCCATGGGCATTATTCCTCCCCGGGACCTACTGCCAAGTGTGGCCGGGGAACAGTGACTCTTGGCCGGTTAGGCCAAGTGGCTTCTCCCGCTGACTTGCCCCTTTGGAAGTAGGAGCTCCTACTTCCATGGGCATTATTCCTCCCCGGGACCTACTGCCAAGTGTGGCCGGGGAACAGTGACTCTTGGCCGGATAGGCCAAGTGGCTTCTCCCGCTGACTTGCCCCTTTGGAAGTAGGAGCTCCTACTTCCATGGGCATTATTCCTCCCCGGGACCTCCTGCCAAGTGTGGCCGGGGAACAGTGACTCTTGGCCGGATAGGCCAAGTGGCTTCTCCCGCTGACTTGCCCCTTTGGAAGTAGGAGCTCCTACTTCCATGGGCATTATTCCTCCCCGGGACTTGCCGCCAAGTCTGGCCGGGGGACAGTGACACTTGGCCGGGTAGGCGAAGTGGCTTCTCCCGCTGACTTGCCCCTTTGGAAGTAGGAGCTCTTACTTCCATGGGCATTATACCTCTCGAAGACTTAGAGCCAAGTGAGCTCCTACTTCCATGGGCATTATTCCTCCCCGGGACTTGCCGCCAAGTCTGGCCGGGGGACAGTGACACTTGGCCGGGTAGGCGAAGTGGCTTCTCCCGCTGACTTGCCCCTTCGGAAGTAGGAGCTCCTACTTCCATGGGCATTATTCCTCCCCGGGACTTGCCGCCAAGTCTGGCCGGGGGACAGTGACACTTGGCCGGGTAGGCGAAGTGGCTTCTCCCGCTGACTTGCCCCTTTGGAAGTAGGAGCTCTTACTTCCATGGGCATTATACCTCTCGAAGACTTAGAGCCAAGTGAGCTCCTACTTCCATGGGCATTATTCCTCCCCGGGACTTGCCGCCAAGTCTGGCCGGGGGACAGTGACACTTGGCCGGGTAGGCGAAGTGGCTTCTCCCGCTGACTTGCCCCTTTGGAAGTAGGAGCTCCTACTTCCATGGGCATTATTCCTCCCCGGGACCTACTGCCAAGTGTGGCCGGGGGACAGTGACTCTTGGCCGGATAGGCCAAGTGGCTTCTCCCGCTGACTTGCCCCTTTGGAAGTAGGAGCTCCTACTTCCATGGGCATTATTCCTCCCCGGGACCTACTGCCAAGTGTGGCCGGGGAACAGTGACTCTTGGCCGGGTAGGCCAAGTGGCTTCTCCCGCTGACTTGCCCCTTTGGAAGTAGGAGCTCCTACTTCCATGGGCATTATTCCTCCCCGGGACCTACTGCCAAGTGTGGCCGGGGAACAGTGACTCTTGGCCGGATAGGCCAAGTGGCTTCTCCCGCTGACTTGCCCCTTTGGAAGTAGGAGCTCTTACTTCCATGGGCATTATTCCTCCCCGGGACCTACTGCCAAGTGTGGCCGGGGAACAGTGACTCTTGGCCGGATAGGCCAAGTGGCTTCTCCCGCTGACTTGCCCCTTTGGAAGTAGGAGCTCTTACTTCCATGGTCATTATTCCTCCCCGGGACCTACTGCCAAGTGTAGCCGGGGAACAGTGACTCTTTGCCGGATAGGCCAAGTGGCTTCTCCCGCTGACTTGCCCCTTTGGAAGTAGGAGCTCTTACTTCCATGGGCATTATTCCTCCCCGGGACCTACTGCCAAGTGTGGCCGGGGAACAGTGACTCTTGGCCGCATAGGCCAAGTGGCTTCTCCCGCTGACTTGCCCCTTTGGAAGTAGGAGCTCTTACTTCCATGGTCATTATTCCTCCCCGGGACCTACTGCCAAGTGTAGCCGGGGAACAGTGACTCTTGGCCGGATAGGCCAAGTGGCTTCTCCCGCTGACTTGCCCCTTTGGAAGTAGGAGCTCTTACTTCCATGGGCATTATTCCTCCCCGGGACCTACTGCCAAGTGTGGCCGGGGAACAGTGACTCTTGGCCGCATAGGCCAAGTGGCTTCTCCCGCTGACTTGCCCCTTTGGAAGTAGGAGCTCTTACTTCCATGGTCATTATTCCTCCCCGGGACCTACTGCCAAGTGTAGCCGGGGAACAGTGACTCTTGGCCGGATAGGCCAAGTGGCTTCTCCCGCTGACTTGCCCCTATGGAAGTAGGAGCTCTTACTTCCATGGGCATTATTCCTCCCCGGGACCTACTGCCAAGTGTGGCCGGGGAACAGTGACTCTTGGCCGGATAGGCCAAGTGGCTTCTCCCGCTGACTTGCCCCTTTGGAAGTAGGAGCTCTTACTTCCATGGTCATTATTCCTCCCCGGGACCTACTGCCAAGTGTGGCCGGGGAACAGTGACTCTTGGCCGGATAGGCCAAGTGGCTTCTCCCGCTGACTTGCCCCTTTGGAAGTAGGAGCTCCTACTTCCATGGGCATTATTCCTCCCCGGGACCTACTGCCAAGTGTGGCCGGGGAACAGTGACTCTTGCCTGGGTAGGCCAAGTGGCTTCTCCCGCTGACTTGCCCCTTTGGAAGTAGGAGCTCCTACTTCCATGGGCATTATTCCTCCCCGGGACCTACTGCCAAGTGTGGCCGGGGAACAGTGACTCTTGGCCGGATAGAACTAGTGGCTTCTTCCGCTGACTTGCCCCTTTGGAAGTAGGAGCTCCTACTTCCATGGGCATTATTCCTCCCCGGGACCTACAGCCAAGCTTGGCCGGGGGACAGTGACATGTGGCCGGATAGGCCAAGTGGCTTCTCCCGCTGACTTGCCCCTTTGGAAGTAGGAGCTCCTACTTCCATGGGCATTATTCCTCCCCGGGACCTACTGCCAAGTGTGGCCGGGGAACAGTGACTCTTGGCCGGATAGGCCAAGTGGCTTCTCCCGCTGACTTGCCCCTTTGGAAGTAGGAGCTCCTACTTCCATGGGCATTATTCCTCCCCGGGACCTATTGCCAAGTGTGGCCGGGGAACAGTGACTCTTGGCCGGATAGGCCAAGTGGCTTCTCCCGCTGACTTGCCCCTTTGGAAGTAGGAGCTCTTACTTCCATGGGCATTATTCCTCCCCGGGACCTACTGCCAAGTGTGGCCGGGGAACAGTGACTCTTGGCCGGATAGGCCAAGTGGCTTCTCCCGCTGACTTGCCCCTTTGGAGGTAGGAGCTCCTACTTCCATGGGCATTATTCCTCCCCGGGACCTACTGCCAAGTGTGGCCGGGGAACAGTGACTCTTGGCCGGGTAGGCCAAGTGGCTTCTCCCGCTGACTTGCCCCTTTGGAGGTAGGAGCTCCTACTTCCATGGGCATTATTCCTCCCCGGGACCTACTGCCAAGAGTGGCCGGGGAACAGTGACTCTTGGCCGGATAGGCCAAGTGGCTTCTCCCGCTGACTTGCCCCTTTGGAGGTAGTAGCTCCTACTTCCATGGGCATTATTCCTCCCCGGGACCTACTGCCAAGTGTGGCCGGGGAACAGTGACTCTTGGCCGTGTAGGCCAAGTGGCTTCTCCCGCTGACTTGCCCCTTTGGAAGTAGGAGCTCCTACTTCCATGGGCACTATTCCTCTCCGGGACCTACTGCCAAGTGTGGCCGGGGAACAGTGACTCTTGGCCGGATAGGCCAAGTGGCTTCTCCCGCTGACTTGCCCCTTTGGAAGTAGGAGCTCTTACTCCCATGGGCAGTATACCTCTCGGGGACTTAGAGCCAAGTGTCTTCACCCTTTGGAGGTGGTAGCTCCTACTTCCATGGGCATTATTCCTCCCCGGGACCTACTGCCAAGTGTGGCCGGGGAACAGTGACTCTTGGCCGGATAGAACTAGTGGCTTCTCCCGCTGACTTGCCCCTTTGGAAGTAGGAGCTCCTACTTCCATGGGCATTATTCCTCCCCGGGACCTATTGCCAAGTGTGGCCGGGGAACAGTGACTCTTGGCCGGATAGGCCAAGTGGCTTCTCCCGCTGACTTGCCCCTTTGGAAGTAGGAGCTCCTACTTCCATGGGCATTATTCCTCCCCGGGACCTACTGCCAAGTAAGGCCGGGGAACAGTGACTCTTGGCCGGATAGAACTAGTGGCTTCTTCCGCTGACTTGCCCCTTTGGAAGTAGGAGCTCCTACTTCCATGGGCATTATTCCTCCCCGGGACCTACAGCCAAGTGTGGCCGGGGGACAGTGACATGTGGCCGGATAGGCCAAGTGGCTTCTCCCGCTGACTTGCCCCTTTGGAAGTAGGAGCTCCTACTTCCATGGGCATTATTCCTCCTTGGGACCTACTGCCAAGTGTGGCCGGGGAACAGTGACTCTTGGCCGGGTAGGCCAAGTGGCTTCTCCCGCTGACTTGCCCCTTTGGAAGTAGGAGCTCCTACTTCCATGGGCATTATTCCTCCCCGGGACCTACTGCCAAGTGTGGCCGGGGAACAGTGACTCTTGGCCGGGTAGGCCAAGTGGCTTCTCCCGCTGACTTGCCCCTTTGGAAGTAGGAGCTCTTACTCCCATGGGCAGTATACCTCTCGGGGACTTAGAGCCAAGTGTCTTCACCCTTTGGAGGTAGTAGCTCCTACTTCCATGGGCATTATTCCTCCCCGGGACCTACTGCCAAGTGTAGCCGGGGAACAGTGACTCTTGGCCGGATAGAACTAGTGGCTTCTCCCGCTGACTTGCCCCTTTGGAAGTAGGAGCTCCTACTTCCATGGGCATTATTCCTCCCCGGGACCTATTGCCAAGTGTGGCCGGGGAACAGTGACTCTTGGCCGGATAGGCCAAGTGGCTTCTCCCGCTGACTTGCCCCTTTGGAAGTAGGAGCTCCTACTTCCATGGGCATTATTCCTCCCCGGGACCTACTGCCAAGTAAGGCCGGGGAACAGTGACTCTTGGCCGGATAGAACTAGTGGCTTCTTCCGCTGACTTGCCCCTTTGGAAGTAGGAGCTCCTACTTCCATGGGCATTATTCCTCCCGGGACCTACAGCCAAGTGTGGCCGGGGGACAGTGACATGTGGTTGGATAGGCCAAGTGGCTTCTCCCGCTGACTTGCCCCTTTGGAAGTAGGAGCTCCTACTTCCATGGGCATTATTCCTCCCCGGGACCTACTGCCAAGTGTGGCCGGGGAACAGTGACTCTTGGCCGCGTAGGCCAAGTGGCTTCTCCCGCTGACTTGCCCCTTTGGAAGTAGGAGCTCCTACTTCCATGGGCATTATTCCTCCCCGGGACCTACTGCCAAGTGTGGCCGGGGAACAGTGACTCTTGGCCGGGTAGGCCAAGTGGCTTCTCCCGCTGACTTGCCCCTTTGGAAGTAGGAGCTCTTACTCCCATGGGCAGTATACCTCTCGGGGACTTAGAGCCAAGTGTCTTCACCCTTTGGAGGTAGTAGCTCCTACTTCCATGGGCATTATTCCTCCCCGGGACCTACTGCCAAGTGTAGCCGGGGAACAGTGACTCTTGGCCGGATAGAACTAGTGGCTTCTCCCGCTGACTTGCCCCTTTGGAAGTAGGAGCTCCTACTTCCATGGGCATTATTCCTCCCCGGGACCTACTGCCAAGAGTGGCCGGGGAACAGTGACTCTTGGCCGGATAGGCCAAGTGGCTTCTCCCGCTGACTTGCCCCTTTGGAAGTAGGAGCTCCTACTTCCATGGGCATTATTCCTCCCCGGGACCTACTGCCAAGTAAGGCCGGGGAACAGTGACTCTTGGCCGGATAGAACTAGTGGCTTCTTCCGCTGACTTGCCCCTTTGGAAGTAGGAGCTCCTACTTCCATGGGCATTATTCCTCCCGGGACCTACAGCCAAGCTTGGCCGGGGGACAGTGACATGTGGCCGGATAGGCCAAGTGGCTTCTCCCGCTGACTTGCCCCTTTGGAGGTAGGAGCTCTTACTTCCATGGGCATTATTCCTCTCCGGGACCTACAGCCAAGTGTGGCCGGGGAACAGTGAAACTTGGCCGAATAGGCCAAGTGGCTGCTCCCGCTGACTTGCCCCTTTGGAAGTAGGAGCTCCTACTTCCATGGGCATTATTCCTCCCCGGGACCTATAGCCAAGTGTGGCCGGGGGACGGTGACATGTGGCCGGATAGGCCGAGCGGCTTCTCCCGCTGACGTCATCGCTTTGGAAGTAGGAGCTCCTACTTCCATGGGCTTGTTCCTCCCCGGGACTTGCCGCCAAGTCTGGCCGGGGGACAGTGACATGTGGCCGGATAGGCCAACTGGCTGCTCCCGCTGAGCCCCTACTTCCATGGGCTTGTTCGTCCCCCGGGACTTGCCGCCAAGTCTGGCCGGGGAACAGTGACATGCCGCCGGATACGGCCGAGCGGCTGCTCCCGCTGACGTCATCGCTTTGGAAGTAGGAGCTCCTACTTCCATGGGCTTGTTCCTCCCCGGGACTTGCCGCCAAGTCTGGCCGGGGGACAGTGACATGTGGCCGGATAGGCCAACTGGCTGCTCCCGCTGAGCCCCTACTTCCATGGGCTTGTTCGTCCCCGGGACTTGCCGCCAAGTCTGGCCGGGGAACAGTGACATGCCGCCGGATACGGCCGAGCGGCTGCTCCCGCTGACGTCATCACTTTGGAAGTCGGAGCTCCTACTTCCATGGGCTTGTTCCTCCCCGGGACTTGCCGCCAAGTCTGGCCGGGGGACAGTGACATGTGGCCGGATAGGCCAACTGGCTGCTCCCGCTGAGCCCCTACTTCCATGGGCTTGTTCGTCCCCGGGACTTGCCGCCAAGTCTGGCCGGGGAACAGTGACATGCCGCCGGATACGGCCGAGCGGCTGCTCCCGCTGACGTCATCACTTTGGAAGTCGGAGCTCCTACTTCCATGGGCTTGTTCCTCCCCGGGACTTGCCGCCAAGTCTGGCCGGGGGACAGTGACATGTGGCCGGATAGGCCAACTGGCTGCTCCC
>NW_027285282.1:0-20000 GCF_040894005.1 Engystomops pustulosus | reverse complement strand
CGCCGCCGGAGAAGACCTCGCAGACAACATTGGATGGAGCTTAGGGCAGGGGGGCAAGAAAGATGCTCTCGGTCCCTTCCAAGGACCCGAAAAAGCCTTCCCTTCCCCTCCCTCTCGCAGTCGCTGGCTTTCCCCACTCAGTTCAGCCAAGAAGTGGCGCTCGACTCTCACCTCCATCAGCACCTCCGAAGCTCGGACAGCTCCTGTAGGCTGCGCATAGAAGGAAAGCATTGGACGCTCAACTTCAGCACCTCGAGTGTCGGACGGCTCCACCACCACCTCTCCACACTGTTAAGCGAGAGAGACGATAGGAGCCGTCGCGACGTACCCATGCAGCGCCGCCCGCCAACGCACAGAGGAGCGGAGGGGATCGGGCGCCAGGTCCGGGGGAAGGCTGGGAGGGAAGCTACGGCGCTGCTACCCAGCTTTCAACCCTGCGGGACCGGTGCTCCGCTCCTATCGCTCCGGCGAACAGGGTCCGCTACGCTTTCAACACCAGCGCCCGGCAGAGGGCTTGGAGAAGGCTCGCGCGGATCCTCGGTTCGGATCGCCTGGCTTCGCGGGAGCGGCCTTCGGCTAGGGCCGACGACGGCCGGACCGAGCAGATTTGGACCGGGGTGCGGGGCGAGTACCTGCCTCTCTCACGAAGGGAGTGTCACCGGTAAGAAGCCTCTTCCCACGTCTGCTTGCCGACTTACGCTCGCCCCGACGAGAGGCCCAACCGAAAGAGTGGAAAGGGGCAGAGATTTCCAGGGTCGCCCCACCAGGGATGCAATACCCCAGTGCAGACAGTCGGCCCTGCCCCGAACCTACTCGGTGGTTTGAAGGTTAACCTCTTGGGGAAAAGCAGCGATTCGCCTCGCGGTGCGTGCCTCCGCGGATCTAAACCCCCTCGATCGATGTGGGGCCAGAGGACCCCTTTTCCCCGTACGAAACTGTCAGCTCACCATGGGCTCGACGTCCGTGGGTCGGGGAGTTGAGCGCTTACGCGCGGCGGGACCTTATAACCTGCAGCGGCTGAGGAGCGAAGATTTCCAGGGTGGGCCCCCGGGGATGCCATACCCCGAGCAGCCTGTCGGCCCCGCTCCTAGCACGCTGGCAAGCAATGGAGTCTTCCCCGCGGCAGCCACCGCCCTCGCCCTAGCCTCGCCGTCGGTCGATGAAGAACGTCGTTCGCCCTCCTCTGGCTCGGGATTTGGAAACGGCCTGGCCTTCGCCTACTCCGTCGGGCAACTGCCTTCCGCCAGCCCCTTCCCTCGAATCCCCTTCTTCCATTTTAGACCCGATCAGGGGATTGGTCAGCCCAGCCCTGGGGTAAGAAGAGGGGTTGGGGTCGGTTCGGCTTCGGGTGCCCCGCTCGGCCAAAGGTTCCCCTCGCTTTGGAAGCACGCGAGGTCGCGGAGGGTGTCGGGGTTATTTTTTCGGCTCCCTGGCTTCGCGGGAGCGGCCTTCGGCTAGGGCCGAGGCCGTCCGGCCCGCGCAGATTTGGACCGGGGTCCGGGGCGAGTACCTGCCTCTCTCACGAAGGGAGTGTCACCGGTAAGAAGCCTCTTCCCACGTCTGCTTGCCGACTTACGCTCGCCCCGACGAGAGGCCCAACCGAAAGAGTGGAAAGGGGCAGAGATTTCCAGGGTCGCCCCACCAGGGATGCAATACCCCAGTGCAGACTGTCGGCCCTGCCCCGAACCTACTCGGTGGTTTGAAGGTTAACCTCTTGGGGAAAAGCAGCGATTCGCCTCGCGGTGCGTGCCTCCGCGGATCTAAACCCCCTCGATCGATGTGGGGCCAGAGGACCCCTTTTCCCCGTACGAAACGGCCGGCTCACCATGGGCTCGACATCCGTGGGTCGGAGAGTTGAGCGCTTACGCGCGGCGGGACCTTATAACCTGCAGCGGCTGAGGAGCGAAGATTTCCAGGGTGGGCCCCCGGGGATGCCATACCCCGAGCAGCCAGTCGGCCCCGCTCCTAGCGCGCTGACGAGCAATGGAGTCTTCCCCGCGGCAGCCACCGCCCTCGCCTCGCCGTCGGTCGATGAAGAGCCGAGTTCGCCCTCCTCTGCTCGGGACTCGGAAACGGCCTGGCCTTCGCCTACTCCGTCGGGCAACTGCCTTCCGCCAGCCCCTTCCCTCGAATCCCCTTCTTCCATTTTAGACCCGATCAGGGGATTGGTCAGCCCAGCCCTGGGGTAGGAAGAGGGGTTGGGGTCGGTTCGGCTTCCGGTGCCCCCGCTCGGCCAAAGGTCCCCTCGCTTTGGAAGCAGAGGGTGCCGGGGTTATTTTCGGCTTGACGCCTAGTCCGGTCCCTGCCGGTTCCCGTGGAGGCCCGCGGTCAAAACCAGCTCCCCGGCTGTCGGAGCCGGAGCCCCGCAGCCCGAGCGGACGCACCGAGTCCCTCATGTAAGGGATAGCCGCCCCTACGGAACGGCCCGGACTGGGACCAGGCACCCCCAGGCGCCGAAGGGGTGGGTCGGCCGTGTTGCCGAAGCTTAGCCGGCGCTGATGACCGCAGCCCCTAACGATGCCCACAGGCGGGGGAGCCAAGGAGAGCACTAGGAAGACGTGGCGGGGTCGGACGGCTCAATTTCCAGGGTGGGACCCCGGGGGTTCAGTACCCCGGGCATCCGGTCGGTTTCGCCGGCGCGACCCCAAGCCTTCCACGGCCCCCTTCGTGGGTGCAGGGATACCGTGCAGGGTGCAGGCTTAGACGCCAATTCCCCAGAAGTTTTAGGGATAGGGTTTGTCCGGGCGCCACCGCAGCGACAACCTCGCAAGAAGCTCTCTTCCACAAAAGCACGGGCAACGTTCGTGTGCGAGTGTTGGTCTCCCATGGTCTACCGACTCCCCCGGGCGGCCCAAGCGTTACGCCCACGGCCGGGCCCTCGAGCAGGCGCACCCCTGGTGCCTCTCGTAAGGGAAGGCTACGGTCCTCAACCCCTCGTATGGCGGGGAGGGCGCATTTGAAACGCTAAAGGACGAGCCCTGTTCGGGACCTGGCGGGGATCCGCGGATTGGCGAGAGGGATGGGTCTGCCGTTGGTCAGAGGGGACGCACCCCTGGGACGCAGTTTGGCATTAGCGACCGATGGCCCATCTACGACCATGTACTCCGGGAGCGCCAAGGAGGACGCGGGTGGGCTTTGGGGGCAGACTCAATTTCCAGGGTCTGGGCGCCGGGGGTGCAATACCCTTAAGCGCTCATGTCGGTTTCGTCTGCCGCCCGCCTCTGGCCCGGCTCCTAGTGACGGGTGCTGTGAACGTGCGATCGTGCTTGCGGTTGAAGAGTTCAAAGGCTACCGCTGGGGATAACACGCCCGGGGAATTTAGAAACCCCCCCCTCCGCTACAATCTCTGCTTCTGCCGGACTCGGAGGGGAGCCGCCCCGGGGGCGACCGCTCCCTCTCCTCTTCCGCGGCGTGCCGCGCGCTTCGCCGTCAGCAGCGGAGCGAACCTTTTTCTCGGTCCGCAGCTCTTCAGGCGTAGGCGGGCAGCGCTAACAGGGTACACTGGGGACCACTCGACCGCAACCGCTCCTCCGACCGACGAGCATACCTACCGCGGATACGCCACGGTGGGTCTAAGCCTCGTCGCCGCCGCGAGGAGCAGGCGGGAGCCGTCCCTTTTCGTGCTGCGGAAATAAACCGTGGACACAGAGGTGTGTCTGCGCTCTCCGACCGGGCGGGGGGCGATTGGACTTGCCCGAGGGACACTAGGCGAGGCGCTGCCGCGGGAGCCGGAGCTCCGCGCTGGACGCTGCCGCCGCCGCCGCCGCCCCCCACCCACGGTACGGTGGAGTACGCCCGTTCCATACGCTTCGTAGCAAACCTCAGCCGAAGCAGAGAGTCCTACCGCTGTGGCAGGAGCGGGGCCGTGCGAGGACCACACTGGCACCGCGCTACACAACCTTAGGCAGAGGACCACAGCCGCTCACGGGGAGCGGGGGATTGATGCGCGACCAAGACTGAGGCTAAGGAACGCTTTACCATAAACCGGCCGGGGCCAATACCCCTGACCGAGCAAAGTGCCCTGCCCCGCCGGATCGCGCTGTGTCAGATCGATCAAAAGAGCGGAGAGCCGAGACTCTACCGCTGGGAGTTTGTGGAGAACGGCCTGGCTTGCGTCCCGTCCTCCCGCCCTCGACCTCACATGGCTAGCCTCACCCGCCGGGAGCCACCCCATTGGGGACCGTAGGGCGGAGAAGGGGTCTCCGCGTCCGGAATTTACTTGTGGAGAACGGCCTGGCTTACGTCCCGTCCTCCCGCCCTCGACCTCACATGGCTAGCCTCACCCGCCGGGCGCCACCCCATTGGGGACCGTAGGGCGGAGAAGGGGTCTCCGCGTCCGGAATTTACTTGTGGAGAACGGCCTGGCTTACGTCCCGTCCTCCCGCCCTCGACCTCACACGGCTAGCCTCACCCGCCGGGCGCCACCCCATTGGGGACCGTAGGGCGGAGAAGGGGTCTCCGCGTCCGGAATTTACTTGTGGAGAACGGCCTGGCTTACGTCCCGTCCTCCCGCCCTCGACCGCCTCACCCGCCGGGCGCCACCCCATTGGGGACCGTAGGGCGGAGAAGGGTCTCCGCGTACGGAATTTCTTGTGGAGAACGGCCTGGCTTACGTCCCGTCCTCCCATGGCTAGCCTCACCCGCCGGGCGCCACCCCATTGGGGACCGTAGGGCGGAGAAGGGGTCTCCGCGTCCGAATTTCTTGTGGAGAACGGCCTGGCTTACGTCCCGTCCTCCCGCCCTCGACCTCACATGGCTAGCCTACCCCGCCGGGCGCCGCTCCATTGGGATACGGTACGGCAAAGCGCGACGCCGCACGATGCAACACTTTGTGCAAAAACCTGGCAGAGTCGACCAAACCTCGCTTCTTTGACCGGTATTTTTGATGCTTTTTCTCTGCCGCCGAAGGTGCACTGAGGGTCGGATCGCCCAAAATTTTTACCGGTCGTTTTGGTCTGCGGTTCTTCCGAGAGGTGCCCGCCTGACAGTTCTTTTTCAGCAGCCTCCGAAAGGCCATCCAGCGGGCAAGCCAGGGTTGGCAGCCGCCGGCGGTGAGCCTTCCCCGGCGGGGCAGACGGCTCCGACCGCAAAATTTTTTCGACTTTCGCCGAGGCCAAAACCCCATGCACTTTTAAAGCCTGCCCGCAGCGCCGTCTCCTGTCAGACGTCCCTTGCCGCCTGCGGTGGTCCTCGCCGGCAGAGAGAAGCGGAGTCGCCCCCTCTCCGGTTCTTTTTCACCATTCCGGAGCTCTGAAATCTGCCGGACACCGAGTGACCGAGGACGCTTCCAGGAGGGCGGCAGCGAGAGGCAGAGTGCCACCGGTCGGGTCGCCGGTTCTCCCACACTTTGAAAATTTTTCGCTGTTCTGGTGGGATGGAGAGAGAGCGTGGCTTATGCGCCCTCTGCCCCGCGGTCCGCCCTGGCTGCCTTACGCCGGTGGTTCGCCAGGCCACCGGCACCTTGTACGGCGGGGACGCGTGGGCTTATGCGCCCGTCAACCCACCTACTCGCCCCGGCTAGCCTTTTACCCGGAGGGCGCCACGCTCCGGGTACCAGTGAGCGGCACGAACCCAGTCATACCATGCCGCTCACCTCGGCGCCCTCTCCGGCCTCCGCCGCGGAGACCTCCCGCTAGGACCTGCGGGGGGCGATTTCTGCCAAAATCTACAAAGTCCCGATGGTTAAGGACGTAGACTGTTGAGCGGGACCTACACACTCTTGTAGCCGATGGGGCTCGCCATTTCCCGCAGAAAATGGACCACCTCCGCAGAGGAACATGAAATGCCCCTTCCCGCGGGACCCGAAGGACCGCTCTGTCCGAGCAGGCCTCCAGGACCACGGCACGCAAAGCGACTCAGTCCGCTGGCATTACGGATCTGACTTTGTGCAAAAACCCAGGCAGAGTCGACCAAAACCTCCCTTCTTTGACCGGTGTTTTTGTTGCTTTTCTCTGCCGCCGAAGGTGCACTGAGGGTCGGATCGCCCAAAATTTTTACCGGTCGTTTTGGTCTGCGGTTCTTCCGAGAGGTGCCCGCCTGACAGTTCTTTTTCAGCAGCCTCCGAAAGGGCATCCAGCGGGCAAGCCAGGGGTTGGCAGCCGCGGCGGTGAGCCTTCCCGGCCGGGGCAGACAGCTCCGACCGCAAATTTTTTTCGACTTTCGCCGAGGCCAAAACCCCATGCACTTTTAAAGCCTGCCCGCAGCGCCGTCTCCTGGCAGACGTCCCTTGCCGCCTGCGGTGGTCCTCGCCCGGCAGAGAGAAGCGGTTTCGCCCTCTCACCGTTCTTTTCACCATTCCGGAGCTCTGAAATCTGCCGGACACCGAGTGACCGAGACGCTTCCAGGAGGGCGGCAGCGAGAGGCAGAGTGCCACCGGTCGGTCCCGGTTCTCCACACTTTGAAAATTTTTCGCTTGTTCTGGTGGGATGGAGAGAGAGCGTGGCTTATGCGCCTCTGCCCCGCGGTACGCCCTTGGCTAGCCTTACGCCGGTGGTTCGCCAGGCCACCGGCACCTTGTACAGCGGGGACGGCGTGGCTTATGCGCCCTCTGCCCCGCGGTCCGCCCTGTCTAGCCTTACGCCGGGGTTCGCCAGGCCACCGGCACCTTGTACGGCGGGGACGGCGTGGCTTATGCGCCCGTCAACCCACCTGCTCGCCCCGGCTAGCCTTTTACCCGGAGGGCGCCACGCTCCGGGTAGCAGTGAGCGGCACGAGCCCAGTCATACCATGCCGCTCACCTCGCACCTTTTCGGCCTCCGCCGCGGAGACCTCCCGCTAGGACATGCGGGGGGGCGATCTTGACCAAAATCTACAAAGTCCCGATGGTTAAGGACGTAGACTGTTGAGCGGGACCTACACACTCTTGCAGCCGAAGGGGCTCGCCATTTTTCCCGCAGAAAATGGACCACCTCCCGCAGAGGAACATGAAAGGCCCCTTCCCCGCGGGACCCGAAAGGACCGCCCTGTCCGAGCAGGCCTCCAGGACCACGGCACGCAAAAGCGACTCAGTCCCGCTGGCATTACGGATCTGACTTAGTGCAAAAACCTGGCAGAGTCGACCAAAACTCCCCTTCTCTGACCGGTATTTTTTGTTGCTTTTCTCTGCCGCCGAAGGTGCACTACGGGTCGGATCGCCCAAAATTTTTACCGGTCGTTTTGGTCTGCGGTTCTTCCGAGAGGTGCCCGCCTGACAGTTCTTTTTCAGAAGCCTCCGAAAGGCCATCCAGCGGGCAAGCCATGAGTTGGCAGCCGCCGGCGTTGAGCCTTCCCCGCCGGGGCAGACAGCTCCGACCGCATAATTTTTTCGACTTTTGCCGAGGCCAAAACCCCATGCACTTTTAAAGCCTGCCCGCAGCGCCGTCTCCTGTCAGACGTCCCCGCCGCCTGCGGTGGTCCTCGCCCGGCAGAGAGAAGCCGGAGTCGCCCTCTCTCCGGTTCTTTTTCACCATTCCGGAGGTCTGAAATCTGCCGTACTCCGAGTGACCGAGGACGCTTCCCAGGAGACGGCAGCGAGAGGCAGAGTGCCACCGGTCGGGAAGCCGGTTCTCCACACTTTGAAATTTTTCGCTTGTGCTGGTGGGATGGAGAGAGAGCGTGGCTTATGCGCCCTCTGCCCCGCGGTACGCCCTTGGCTAGCCTTACGCCGGTGGTTCGCCAGGCCACCGGCACCTTGTACGGCGGGGACGGCGTGGCTTATGCGCCCGTCAACCCACCTATCGCCCCGGCTAGCCTTTTACCCGAGGGCCGCCACGCTCCGGGGTAGCAGTGAGCGGCACGAGCCCAGTCATACCATGCCGCTCACCTCGCACCTTTTCCGGCCTCCGCCGCGGAGACCTCCCGCTAGGACATGCGGGGGGCGATCTTGACCAAAATCTACAAAGTCCCCGATGGTTAAGGACGTAGACTGTTGAGCGGGACCTACACACTCTTGCAGCCGAAGGGGCTCGCCATTTCCCGCAGAAAATGGACCACCTCCCGCAGAGGAACATGAAATGCCCCTTCCCGCGGGACCCGAAGGACCACTCTGTCCGAGCAGGCTTCCAGGACCACGGCACGCAAGAGCGACTCAGTCCCGCTGGCATTACGGATCTGACTTAGTGCAAAAACCTGGCAGAGTCGACCAAACTCCCTTCTCTGACCGGTATTTTGTTGCTTTTCTCTGCCGCCGAAGGTGCACTACGGGTCGGATCGCCCAAAATTTTTACGGTCGTTTTGGTCTGCGGTTCTTCCGAGAGGTGCCCGCCTGACAGTTCTTTTTCAGCAGCCTCCGAAAGGCCATCCAGCGGGCAAAGCCAGGGGATGGCAGCCGCCGGCGGTGAGCCTTCCCGGCCGGGGCAGACAGCTCCGACCGCATAATTTTTTCGACTTTCGCCGAGGCCAAACCCCTTGCACTTTTAAAGCCTGCCCGCAGCGCCGTCTCCTGTCAGACGTCCCCGCCGCCTGCGGTGGTCCTCGCCCGGCAGAGAGAAGCCGAGTCGCCCTCTCTCCGGTTCTTTTTTCACCATTCCGGAGCTCTTAATCCTGCCATACTCCGAGTGACCGAGGACGCTTCCAGGAGGGCGGCAGCGAGAGGCAGAGTGCAACTGGTCGGAAGCCGGTTCTCCACACTTTGAAAATTTTCGCTTGTGCTGGTGGGATGGAGAGAGAGCGTGGCTTATGCGCCCTCTGCCCCGCGGTACGCCCTTGGCTAGCCTTACGCCGGTGGTTCGCCAGGCCACCGGCACCTTGTACGGCGGGGACGGCGTTGCTTATGCGCCCGTCATCCCACCTACTCGCCCCGGCTAGCCTTTTACCCGGAGGGCGCCACGCTCCGGGTAGCAGTGAGCGGCACGAGCCCATCATCCCATGCCGCTCACCTCGCACCTTTTCCGGCCTCCGCCGCGGAGACCTCACGCTCTGTTCTGCGGAGAGCGATTTTGGGCAAAATCTACAAAGTCCCCGATGGTTAAGGACGTAGACTGTTCAGCGGGACCTACACACTCTTGTAGCCGAAGGGGCTCGCCATTTCCCGCAGAAAATGGAATCACCTCCCGCAGAGGAACATGAAATGCCCCTTCCCGCGGGACCCGCAGGACCGCTCTGTCCGAGCAGGCCTCCAGGACCGGGACCCGAAGGACCACTCTGTCCGAGCAGGCTTCCAGGACCACGGCACGCAAGAGCGACTCAGTCCCGCTGGCATTACGGATCTGACTTAGTGCAAAAACCTGGCAGAGTCGACCAAAACTCCCCTTCTCTGACCGGTATTTTTGTTGCTTTTCTCTGCCGCCGAAGGTGCACTACGGGTCGGATCGCCCAAAATTTTTACCGGTCGTTTTGGTCTGCGGTTCTTCCGAGAGGTGCCCGCCTGACAGTTCTTTTTCAGCAGCCTCCGAAAGGCCATCCAGCGGGCAAGCCAGGGGTTGGCAGCCGCCGGCGGTGAGCCTTCCCCGGCCGGGGCAGACAGCTCCGACCGCATAATTTTTTCGACTTTCGCCGAGGCCAAAACCCCATGCACTTTTAAAGCCTGCCCGCAGCGCCGTCTCCTGTCAGACGTCCCCGCCGCCTGCGGTGGTCCTCGCCCGGCAGAGAGAAGCCGGAGTCGCCCTCTCTCCGGTTCTTTTTCACCATTCCGGAGCTCTTAAATCTGCCATACTCCGAGTGACCGAGGACGCTTCCAGGAGGGCGGCAGCGAGAGGCAGAGTGCAACCGGTCGGGAAGCCGGTTCTCCCACACTTTGAAAATTTTTCGCTTGTGCTGGTGGGATGGAGAGAGAGCGTGGCTTATGCGCCCTCTGCCCCGCGGTACGCCCTTGGCTAGCCTTACGCCGGTGGTTCGCCAGGCCACCGGCACCTTGTACGGCGGGGACGGCGTTGCTTATGCGCCCGTCATCCCACCTACTCGCCCCGGCTAGCCTTTTACCCGGAGGGCGCCACGCTCCGGGTAGCAGTGAGCGGCACGAGCCCAGTCATACCATGCCGCTCACCTCGCACCTTTTCCGGCCTCCGCCGCGGAGACCTCACGCTCTGTTCTGCGGAGAGCGATTTTGGGCAAAATCTACAAAGTCCCCGATGGTTAAGGACGTAGACTGTTCAGCGGGACCTACACACTCTTGTAGCCGAAGGGGCTCGCCATTTCCCGCAGAAAATGGATCACCTCCCGCAGAGGAACATGAAATGCCCCTTCCCGCGGGACCCGCAGGACCGCTCTGTCCGAGCAGGCCTCCAGGACCACGGCACGCAAAAGCGACTCAGTCCCGCTGGCATTACGGATCTGACTTAGTGCAAAAACCTGGCAGAGTCGACCAAAACTCCCCTTCTCTGACCGGTATTTTTGTTGCTTTTCTCTGCCGCCGAAGGTGCACTACGGGTCGGATCGCCCAAAATTTTTACCGGTCGTTTTGGTCTGCGGTTCTTCCGAGAGGTGCCCGCCTGACAGTTCTTTTTCAGAAGCCTCCGAAAGGGCATCCAGCGGGCAAGCCAGGGGTTGGCAGCCGCCGGCGGTGAGCCTTCCCCGGCCGGGGCAGACAGCTCCGACCGCATAATTTTTTCGACTTTTGCCGAGGCCAAAACCCCATGCACTTTTAAAGCCTGCCCGCAGCGCCGTCTCCTGTCAGACGTCCCCGCCGCCTGCGGTGGTCCTCGCCCGGCAGAGAGAAGCCGGAGTCGCCCTCTCTCCGGTTCTTTTTCACCATTCCGGAGCTCTTAAATCTGCCGTACTCCGAGTGACCGAGGACGCTTCCAGGAGGGCGGCAGCGAGAGGCAGAGTGCCACCGGTCGGGAAGCCGGTTCTCCCACACTTTGAAAATATTTCGCTTGTGCTGGTGGGATGGAGAGAGAGCGTGGCTTATGCGCCCTCTGCCCCGCGGTCCGCCCTGGCTAGCCTTACGCCGGTGGTTCGCCAGGCCACCGGCACCTTGTACGGCGGGGACGGCGTTGCTTATGCGCCCGTCATCCCACCTACTCGCCCCGGCTAGCCTTTTACCCGGAGGGCGCCACGCTCCGGGTAGCAGTGAGCGGCACGAGCCCAGTCATACCATGCCGCTCACCTCGCACCTTTTCCGGCCTCCGCCGCGGAGACCTCACGCTCTGTTCTGCGGAGAGCGATTTTGGGCAAAATCTACAAAGTCCCCGATGGTTAAGGACGTAGACTGTTGAGCGGGACCTACACACTCTTGTAGCCGAAGGGGCTCGCCATTTCCCGCAGAAAATGGATCACCTCCCGCAGAGGAACATGAAATGCCCCTTCCCGCGGGACCCGAAGGACCGCTCTGTCCGAGCAGGCCTCCAGGACCACGGCACGCAAAAGCGACTCAGTCCCGCTGGCATTACGGATCTGACTTAGTGCAAAAACCTGGCAGAGTCGACCAAAACTCCCCTTCTCTGACCGGTATTTTTGCTGCTTTTCTCTGCCGCCGAAGGTGCACTACGTGTCGGATCGCCCAAAATTTTTACCGGTCGTTTTGGTCTGCGGTTCTTCCGAGAGGTGCCCGCCTGACAGTTCTTTTTCAGCAGCCTCCGAAAGGGCATCCAGCGGGCAAGCCAGGGGTTGGCAGCCGCCGGCGGTGAGCCTTCCCCGGCCGGGGCAGACAGCTCCGACCGCATAATTTTTTCGAACTTCTCCGAGGTCAAAATCCCAGGCACTCCGACGGAAGGTCCGCCGCGCGTCTCCCGTCTGACGTCCCCGCCGCTCGCGGTGGTCCTCGCCCGGCAGGGAGCTGCCGGATTCGCCCTCTTACCGGTTCTTTTTCACCTTTCCGGAGCTCTGATATCTGCCGCACACACAGTGACCGAGGACGCTTCCAGGAGGGCGGCAGCGAGAGGCAGAGTGCCACCGGGCGGGTCCTCGGTTCTCCCACACTTAGAAAATTTTTGCGCTTGTGCTGGTGCGAGGACGTAGGTCTTTCGACCGGGGCAAGCCTGGAGGGCGGTAGCCGGGATTGGCGCCCTATTCCCGGCTAGCTCTCGGAGGCTTCACCCGGTTGGAGGTTGGAGCTCCGACTTCCATGGGCATGTTCCTCACCGGGACCTACGACCAAGTGTGGCCGAGGGACAGTGACACATTCCCGGGTAGCCTGAGTGGCTGCTCCCGCTGAGCTACTTCCATGGGCACTATTCCTCCCCGGGACTTGCCGCCAAGTCTTGGCCGGGGGACAGTGACACATTCCCGGGTAGCCTGAGTGGCTGCTCCCGCTGAGCTACTTCCATGGGCACTATTCCTCCCCGGGACTTGCCGCCAAGTCTTGGCCGGGGGACAGTGACACATTCCCGGGTAGCCTGAGTGGCTGCTCCCGCTGAGCTCTCACTTCCATGGGCATGTTCCTCACCGGGACATACTACCAAGTGTGGCCGGGTTTCGAGCTCCAAACTCGGCTTGCACTTGGTCGCTTGGGGGGTCCCCTCCGCTCCGGGAAGGGCGCCCTCCAGCGGGCAGACGAGGGTACTTCTAGTCTGCCCGAGCTCCATGGGGCCCCTCTCGCCCCTAGGCTCCCCGCCCAGGGTTCCAGGGTCCCGGATACAGCCACCCTGTCGAGTTCGGTATAGGGTACCGGGCCTGGCTGGAATCACGCCGGGATCGGTGAGACCTCCTCGGCCGCGGCTCAGCCTCCAAACTCCCTTTCGCGGTTCTCTTCCCTTCAACTTCCATGGGCATGTTCCACACCGGGACCTCCGACCAAGTGTGGCCGGGGAACAGTCGCCCATGCCCGGGTAGCCTCAGCAAGTGCTCCCGCTGAGGTCAACTTGGAGGTTGGAGCTCCGACTTCCATGGGCACTGTTCCTCCCCGGGACCTGCCGCCAAGTCTGGCCGGGGGACAGTGACACATTCCCGGGTAGCTTGAGCGGCTTCTCCCGCTGAACTCTTACTTCCATGGGCATGTTCCTCATCAGGAACCAACGACCAAGTGTGGCCCAGGGACAGTGACACATTCCCGGGTAGCCTCAGCAGCTGCTCCCGCTGAGCTACTTCCATGGGCACTATTCCTCCCCGGGACTTGCCGCCAAGTCTTGGCCGGGGGACAGTGACACATTGCCGGGTAGCCTGAGTGGCTGCTCCCGCTGAGCTCTTACTTCCATGGGCATGTTCCTCACCGGGACCAACTACCAAGTGTGGCCGGGTTTCGAGCTCCAAACTCGGCTTGCACTTGGTCGCTTGGGGGGTCCCCTCCGCTCCGGGAAGGGCGCCCTCCAGCGGGCAGACGAGGGTACTTCTAGTCTGCCCGAGCTCCATGGGGCCCCTCTCGCCCCTAGGCTCCCCGCCCAGGGTTCCAGGGTCCCGGATACAGCCACCCTGTCGAGTTCGGTATAGGGTACCGGGCCTGGCTGGAATCACGCCGGGATCGGTGAGACCTCCTCGGCCGCGGCTCAGCCTCCAGACTCCCTTTCGCGGTTCTCTTCCCTTCAACTTCCATGGGCATGTTCCACACCGGGACCTCCGACCAAGTGTGGCCGGGGAACAGTCGCCCATGCCCGGGTAGCCTCAGCAAGTGCTCCCGCTGAGGTCAACTTGGAGGTTGGAGCTCCGACTTCCATGGGCACTGTTCCTCCCCGGGACCTGCCGCCAAGTCTGGCCGGGGGACAGTGACACATTCCCGGGTAGCTTGAGCGGCTTCTCCCGCTGAACTCTTACTTCCATGGGCATGTTCCTCATCAGGAACCAACGACCAAGTGTGGCCCAGGGACAGTGACACATTCCCGGGTAGCCTCAGCAGCTGCTCCCGCTGAGCTACTTCCATGAGCACTATTCCTCCCCGGGACCTGCCGCCAAGTCTGGCCGGGGGACAGTGACACATTCCCGGGTAGCCTCAGCAGCTGCTCCCGCTGAGCTACTTCCATGGGCACTATTCCTCCCCGGGACTTGCCGCCAAGTCTTGGCCGGGGGACAGTGACACATTGCCGGGTAGCCTGAGTGGCTGCTCCCGCTGAGCTCTTACTTCCATGGGCATGTTCCTCACCGGGACCAACTACCAAGTGTGGCCGGGTTTCGAGCTCCAAACTCGGCTTGCACTTGGTCGCTTGGGGGGTCCCCTCCGCTCCGGGAAGGGCGCCCTCCAGCGGGCAGACGAGGGTACTTCTAGTCTGCCCGAGCTCCATGGGGCCCCTCTCGCCCCTAGGCTCCCCGCCCAGGGTTCCAGGGTCCCGGATACAGCCACCCTGTCGAGTTCGGTATAGGGTACCGGGCCTGGCTGGAATCACGCCGGGATCGGTGAGACCTCCTCGGCCGCGGCTCAGCCTCCAAACTCCCTTTCGCGGTTCTCTTCCCTTCAACTTCCATGGGCATGTTCCACACCGGGACCTCCGACCAAGTGTGGCCGGGGAACAGTCGCCCATGCCCGGGTAGCCTCAGCAAGTGCTCCCGCTGAGGTCAACTTGGAGGTTGGAGCTCCGACTTCCATGGGCACTGTTCCTCCCCGGGACCTGCCGCCAAGTCTGGCCGGGGGACAGTGACACATTCCCGGGTAGCTTGAGCGGCTTCTCCCGCTGAACTCTTACTTCCATGGGCATGTTCCTCATCAGGAACCAACGACCAAGTGTGGCCCAGGGACAGTGACACATTCCCGGGTAGCCTCAGCAGCTGCTCCCGCTGAGCTACTTCCATGAGCACTATTCCTCCCCGGGACCTGCCGCCAAGTCTGGCCGGGGGACAGTGACACATTCCCGGGTAGCCTCAGCAGCTGCTCCCGCTGAGCTACTTCCATGGGAACTATTCCTCCCCGGGACTTGCCGCCAAGTCTTGGCCGGGGGACAGTGACACATTCCCGGGTAGCCTGAGTGGCTGCTCCCGCTGAGCTCTTACTTCCATGGGCATGTTCCTCACCGGGACATACTACCAAGTGTGGCCGGGTTTCGAGCTCCAAACTCGGCTTGCACTTGGTCGCTTGGGGGGTCCCCTCCGCTCCGGGAAGGGCGCCCTCCAGCGGGCAGACGAGGGTACTTCTAGTCTGCCCGAGCTCCATGGGGCCCCTCTCGCCCCTAGGCTCCCCGCCCAGGGTTCCAGGGTCCCGGATACAGCCACCCTGTCGAGTTCGGTATAGGGTACCGGGCCTGGCTGGAATCACGCCGGGATCGGTGAGACCTCCTCGGCCGCGGCTCAGCCTCCAGACTCCCTTTCGCGGTTCTCTTCCCTTCAACTTCCATGGGCATGTTCCACACCGGGACCTCCGACCAAGTGTGGCCGGGGAACAGTCGCCCATGCCCGGGTAGCCTCAGCAAGTGCTCCCGCTGAGGTCAACTTGGAGGTTGGAGCTCCGACTTCCATGGGCACTGTTCCTCCCCGGGACCTGCCGCCAAGTCTGGCCGGGGGACAGTGACACATTCCCGGGTAGCTTGAGCGGCTTCTCCCGCTGAACTCTTACTTCCATGGGCATGTTCCTCATCAGGAACCAACGACCAAGTGTGGCCCAGGGACAGTGACACATTCCCGGGTAGCCTCAGCAGCTGCTCCCGCTGAGCTACTTCCATGAGCACTATTCCTCCCCGGGACCTGCCGCCAAGTCTGGCCGGGGGACAGTGACACATTCCCGGGTAGCCTCAGCAGCTGCTCCCGCTGAGCTACTTCCATGGGCACTATTCCTCCCCGGGACTTGCCGCCAAGTCTTGGCCGGGGGACAGTGACACATTGCCGGGTAGCCTGAGTGGCTGCTCCCGCTGAGCTCTTACTTCCATGGGCATGTTCCTCACCGGGACCAACTACCAAGTGTGGCCGGGTTTCGAGCTCCAAACTCGGCTTGCACTTGGTCGCTTGGGGGGTCCCCTCCGCTCCGGGAAGGGCGCCCTCCAGCGGGCAGACGAGGGTACTTCTAGTCTGCCCGAGCTCCATGGGGCCCCTCTCGCCCCTAGGCTCCCCGCCCAGGGTTCCAGGGTCCCGGATACAGCCACCCTGTCGAGTTCGGTATAGGGTACCGGGCCTGGCTGGAATCACGCCGGGATCGGTGAGACCTCCTCGGCCGCGGCTCAGCCTCCAAACTCCCTTTCGCGGTTCTCTTCCCTTCAACTTCCATGGGCATGTTCCACACCGGGACCTCCGACCAAGTGTGGCCGGGGAACAGTCACCCATGCCCGGGTAGCCTCAGCGGCTGCTCCCGCTGAGGTCAACTTGGAGGTTGGAGCTCCGACTTCCATGGGCACTATTCCTCCCCGGGACCTGCCGCCAAGTCTGGCCGGGGGACAGTGACACATTCCCGGGTAGCCTGAGCGGCTGCTCCCGCTGCACTCTTTAGTGCCATGGGCATGTTCCTCATCAGGAATCAACGACCAAGTGTGGCCGAGGGACAGTGACACATTCCCGGGTAGCCTGAGTGGCTGCTCCCGCTGAGCTACTTCCATGAGCACTATTCCTCCCCGGGACCTGCCGCCAAGTCTGGCCGGGGGACAGTGACACATTCCCGGGTAGCCTGAGTGGCTGCTCCCGCTGAGCTACTTCCATGAGCACTATTCCTCCCCGGGACCTGCCGCCAAGTCTTGGCCGGGGGACAGTGACACATTCCCGGGTAGCCTGAGTGGCTGCTCCCGCTGAGCTCTTACTTCCATGGGCATGTTCCTCACCGGGACATACTACCAAGTGTGGCCGAGTTTCGAGCTCCAAACTCGGCTTGCACTTGGTCGCTTGGGGGGTCCCCTCCGCTCCGGGAAGGGCGCCCTCCAGCGGGCAGACGAGGGTACTTCTAGTCTGCCCGAGCTCCATGGGGCCCCTCTCGCCCCTAGGCTCCCGGCCCAGGGTTCCAGGGTCGCGGATCCAGCCACCATGCGGAGTTCGGTTTGGGTACCGGGCCTGGCAGAAATCACGCCGGGATCGGTGAGCCCTCCTCGGCCGCGGCTTCGCGCAAAAACTCCCTTTCGCGGTTCTCTTCACTTCAACTTCCATGGACACGTTCCACACTTGGACCTACGACCAAGTGTGCCCGGGGAACAGTAACCCATGCCCGGGCAGCCTCAGCAAGTGCTCCCGCTGAGGTCAATTTGGAGGTTTGAGCTCCGACTTCCATGGCCATGTTCCTCACCGGGACCTACGACCAAGCGTGGCCGGGTTTCGAGCTCCAAACTCGGCTTGCACTTTGTGGCCAAGGGGGTCCCCTCCGCTCCGGGAAGGGCGCCCTCCAGCGGGCAGACGAGGTTACTTCTAGTCTGCCCGAGCTCCATGGGGCATTATTCCTCCCCGGGACTTGCCGCCAAGTCTGGCCGGGGGACAGTGACACTTGGCCGGGTAGGCGAAGTGGCTTCTCCCGCTGACTTGCCCCTTTGGAAGTAGGAGCTCTTACTTCCATGGGCATTATACCTCTCGAAGACTTAGAGCCAAGTGAGCTCCTACTTCCATGGGCATTATTCCTCCCCGGGACTTGCCGCCAAGTCTGGCCGGGGGACAGTGACACTTGGCCGGGTAGGCGAAGTGGCTTCTCCCGCTGACTTGCCCCTTTGGAAGTAGGAGCTCCTACTTCCATGGGCATTATTCCTCCCCGGGACTTGCCGCCAAGTCTGGCCGGGGGACAGTGACACTTGGCCGGGTAGGCGAAGTGGCTTCTCCCGCTGACTTGCCCCTTTGGAAGTAGGAGCTCCTACTTCCATGGGCATTATTCCTCCCCGGGACTTGCCGCCAAGTCTGGCCGGGGGACAGTGACACTTGGCCGGGTAGGCGAAGTGGCTTCTCCCGCTGACTTGCCCCTTTGGAAGTAGGAGCTCCTACTTCCATGGGCATTATTCCTCCCCGGGACTTGCCGCCAAGTCTGGCCGGGGGACAGTGACACTTGGCCGGGTAGGCGAAGTGGCTTCTCCCGCTGACTTGCCCCTTTGGAAGGAGGAGCTCCTACTTCCATGGGCATTATTCCTCCCCGGGACTTGCCGCCAAGTCTGGCCGGGGGACAGTGACACTTGGCCGGGTAGGCGAAGTGGCTTCTCCCGCTGACTTGCCCCTTTGGAAGTAGGAGCTCCTACTTCCATGGGCATTATTCCTCCCCGGGACTTGCCGCCAAGTCTGGCCGGGGGACAGTGACACTTGGCCGGGTAGGCGAAGTGGCTTCTCCCGCTGACTTGCCCCTTTGGAAGTAGGAGCTCTTACTTCCATGGGCATTATACCTCTCGAAGACTTAGAGCCAAGTGAGCTCCTACTTCCATGGGCATTATTCCTCCCCGGGACTTGCCGCCAAGTCTGGCCGGGGGACAGTGACACTTGGCCGGGTAGGCGAAGTGGCTTCTCCCGCTGACTTGCCCCTTTGGAAGGAGGAGCTCCTACTTCCATGGGCATTATTCCTCCCCGGGACTTGCCGCCAAGTCTGGCCGGGGGACAGTGACACTTGGCCGGGTAGGCGAAGTGGCTTCTCCCGCTGACTTGCCCCTTTGGAAGTAGGAGCTCCTACTTCCATGGGCATTATTCCTCCCCGGGACTTGCCGCCAAGTCTGGCCGGGGGACAGTGACACTTGGCCGGGTAGGCGAAGTGGCTTCTCCCGCTGACTTGCCCCTTTGGAAGTAGGAGCTCTTACTTCCATGGGCATTATACCTCTCGAAGACTTAGAGCCAAGTGAGCTCCTACTTCCATGGGCATTATTCCTCCCCGGGACCTACTGCCAAGTGTGGCCGGGGAACAGTGACTCTTGGCCGGATAGAACTAGTGGCTTCTCCCGCTGACTTGCCCCTTTGGAAGTAGGAGCTCCTACTTCCATGGGCATTATTCCTCCCCGGGACCTACTGCCAAGTGTGGCCGGGGAACAGTGACATGTGGCCGGATAGGCCAAGTGGCTTCTCCCGCTGACTTGCCCCTTTGGAAGTAGGAGCTCCTACTTCCATGGGCATTATTCCTCCCCGGGACCTACTGCCAAGTGTGGCCGGGGAACAGTGACTCTTGGCCGGTTAGGCCAAGTGGCTTCTCCCGCTGACTTGCCCCTTTGGGTGTAGGAGCTCCTACTTCCATGGGCATTATTCCTCCCCGGGACCTACTGCCAAGTGTGGCCGGGGAACAGTGACTCTTGGCCGGATAGGCCAAGTGGCTTCTCCCGCTGACTTGCCCCTTTGGAAGTAGGAGCTCCTACTTCCATGGGCATTATTCCTCCCCGGGACCTACTGCCAAGTGTGGCCGGGGAACAGTGACTCTTGGCCGGTTAGGCCAAGTGGCTTCTCCCGCTGACTTGCCCCTTTGGAAGTAGGAGCTCCTACTTCCATGGGCATTATTCCTCCCCGGGACCTACTGCCAAGTGTGGCCGGGGAACAGTGACTCTTGGCCGGATAGGCCAAGTGGCTTCTCCCGCTGACTTGCCCCTTTGGAAGTAGGAGCTCCTACTTCCATGGGCATTATTCCTCCCCGGGACCTCCTGCCAAGTGTGGCCGGGGAACAGTGACTCTTGGCCGGATAGGCCAAGTGGCTTCTCCCGCTGACTTGCCCCTTTGGAAGTAGGAGCTCCTACTTCCATGGGCATTATTCCTCCCCGGGACTTGCCGCCAAGTCTGGCCGGGGGACAGTGACACTTGGCCGGGTAGGCGAAGTGGCTTCTCCCGCTGACTTGCCCCTTTGGAAGTAGGAGCTCTTACTTCCATGGGCATTATACCTCTCGAAGACTTAGAGCCAAGTGAGCTCCTACTTCCATGGGCATTATTCCTCCCCGGGACTTGCCGCCAAGTCTGGCCGGGGGACAGTGACACTTGGCCGGGTAGGCGAAGTGGCTTCTCCCGCTGACTTGCCCCTTCGGAAGTAGGAGCTCCTACTTCCATGGGCATTATTCCTCCCCGGGACTTGCCGCCAAGTCTGGCCGGGGGACAGTGACACTTGGCCGGGTAGGCGAAGTGGCTTCTCCCGCTGACTTGCCCCTTTGGAAGTAGGAGCTCTTACTTCCATGGGCATTATACCTCTCGAAGACTTAGAGCCAAGTGAGCTCCTACTTCCATGGGCATTATTCCTCCCCGGGACTTGCCGCCAAGTCTGGCCGGGGGACAGTGACACTTGGCCGGGTAGGCGAAGTGGCTTCTCCCGCTGACTTGCCCCTTTGGAAGTAGGAGCTCCTACTTCCATGGGCATTATTCCTCCCCGGGACCTACTGCCAAGT
>NW_027285281.1:0-72922 GCF_040894005.1 Engystomops pustulosus | reverse complement strand
CTTTTATGTCCCTAGAGGAGAGATGAGGACGAGGTTATATCTGGCAGGGACTATGCAGAGGGGCTCATTATTGGGGGCACCCGTCTTACCCCCGCTGATCCAGAGGTGGTGCTCAGCTCCTGGCTTTGCTGACTTCCAGATCGTTTTGGCTGAGTCGCTCCTCGCCAGTGCCCAGACCCCACTACAAGGGAAACACAAGTGAGGAGACGGCAGCCAGGAAGCAGCAGAGGGGCATTGTGGGTACATACGTTGGCCACTGCTGTGGGTTATGGGGTTATATACAGGCTGGTTCTGGGCACAGCTCTCAGCTCCTGTAGGTTTCCCGGTGGTCCCAGGGACATGGCTGGTGTTGGTTGTGGGAGGCGCAGTCTCCTTGTCCTGTGGATCAGAACCTCCTTCCAGGTTCTCCTTCTTCTGCCTCCGAGCATTAATCTTCCTTTCAAGAATCATCTATATATGACAGACGGGAAGACAGAGGAAACCCTGTGGTTACAACCCCTGCTCCTGGCACACCAGTATTACATGCCCCTGCTCCTGGCACTGCTGGGTGAGGTCCCGGGCATAGCCTGGCGTACCACTATTACATGCCCCTGCTCCTGGCACTGCTGGGTGAGGTCCCGGGCATAGCCTGGCGTATCAGTATTACATGCCCCTGCTCCTGGCACTGCTGGGTGAGGTCCTGGGGATAGCCTGGCATACCAGTATTACATGCCCCTGCTCCTGGCACTGCTGGGTGAGGCACCGGGGATAGCCTGGCATACCAGTATTACATGCCCCTGCTCCTGGCACTGCTGGGTGAGGTCCCGGGGATAGCCTGGCATACCAGTATTACATGCCCCTGCTCCTGGCACTGCTGGGTGAGGTCCCGGGCATAGCCTGGCGTACCACTATTACATGCCCCTGCTCCTGGCACTGCTGGGTGAGGTCCCGGGCATAGCCTGGCGTATCAGTATTACATGCCCCTGCTCCTGGCACTGCTGGGTGAGGTCCTGGGGATAGCCTGGCATACCAGTATTACATGCCCCTGCTCCTGGCACTGCTGGGTGAGGCACCGGGGATAGCCTGGCATACCAGTATTACATGCCCCTGCTCCTGGCACTGCTGGGTGAGGTCCCGGGGATAGCCTGGCATACCAGTATTACATGCCCCTGCTCCTGGCACTGCTGGGTGAGGTCCCGGGGATAGCCTGGCATACCAGTATTATATGCCCCTGCTCCTGGCACTGCTGGGTGAGGTCCTGGGGATAGCCTGGCATACCAGTATTACATGCCCCTGCTCCTGGCACTGCTGGGTGAGGTCCCGGGGATAGCCTGGCATACCAGTATTACATGCCCCTGCTCCTGGCACCCCAGTATTACATGCCCCTGCTCCTGGCACTGCTGGGTGAGGCCCCGGGGATAGCCTGGCATACCAGTATTACATGCCCCTGCTCCTGGCACTGCTGGGTGAGGTCCCGGGGATAGCCTGGCATACCAGTATTACATGCCCCTGCTCCTGGCACTGCTGGGTGAGGTCCTGGGGATAGCCTGGCATACCAGTATTACATGCCCCTGCTCCTGGCACTGCTGGGTGAGGTCCCGGGGATAGCCTGGCATACCAGTATTACATGCCCCTGCTCCTGGCACTGCTGGGTGAGGTCCCGGGCATAGCCTGGCATACCAGTATTACATGCCCCTGCTCCTGGCACTGCTGGGTGAGGTCCCGGGCATAGCCTGGCATACCACTATTACATGCCCCTGCTCCTGGCACTGCTGGGTGAGGTCCCGGGGATAGCCTGGCATACCAGTATTACATGCCCCTGCTCCTGGCACTGCTGGGTGAGGTCCCGGGGATAGCCTGGCATACCAGTATTACACGCCCCTGCTCCTGGCACTGCTGGGTGAGGCCCCGGGGATAGCCTGGCGTACCAGTATACATGCCCCTGCTCCTGGCACTGCTGGGTGAGGTCCCGGGCATAGCCTGGCGTACCAGTATTACACGCCCCTGCTCCTGGCACTGCTGGGTGAGGTCCCGGGCATAGCCTGGCGTACCAGTATTACACGCCCCTGCTCCTGGCACTGCTGGGTGACGTCCCGGGCATAGCCTGGCGTACCAGTATTACACGCCCCTGCTCCTGGCACTGCTGGGTGAGGCCCCGGGGATAGCCTGGCGTACCAGTATTACACGCCCCTGCTCCTGGCACTGCTGGGTGAGGCCCCGGGGATAGCCTGGCGTACCAGTATTACACGCCCCTGCTCCTGGCACTGCTGGGTGAGGTCCCGGGGATAGCCTGGCATACCAGTATTACACGCCCCTGCTCCTGGCACTGCTGGGTGAGGTCCCGGGGATAGCCTGGCGTGCCAGTATTACACGCCCCTGCTCCTGGAACTGCTGGGTGAGGTCCCGGGGATAGCCTGGCGTGCCAGTATTACATGCCCCTGCTCCTGGCACTGCTGGGTGAGGTCCCGGGGATAGCCTGGCATACCAGTATTACATGCCCCTGCTCCTGGCACTGCTGGGTGAGACCCTGGGGATAGCCTGGCGTACCAGTATTACATGCCCCTGCTCCTGGCACTGCTGGGTGAGGTCCCGGGCATAGCCTGGCATACCAGTATTACATGCCCCTGCTCCTGGCACTGCTGGGTGAGGTCCCGGGGATAGCCTGGCATACCAGTATTACATGCCCCTGCTCCTGGCACTGCTGGGTGAGGTCCCGGGGATAGCCTGGCATACCAGTATTACATGCCCCTGCTCCTGGCACTGCTGGGTGAGGCCCCGGGGATAGCCTGGCATACCAGTATTACATGCCCCTGCTCCTGGCACTGCTGGGTGAGGTCCCGGGGATAGCCTGGCATACCAGTATTACATGCCCCTGCTCCTGGCACTGCTGGGTGAGGTCCCGGGGATAGCCTGGCGTACCAGTATTACACGCCCCTGCTCCTGGCACTGCTGGGTGAGGTCCCGGGGATAGCCTGGCACACCAGTATTACACGCCCCTGCTCCTGGCACTGCTGGGTGAGGTCCCGGGGATAGCCTGGCATACCAGTATTACATGCCCCTGCTCCTGGTAATCACCTCGTACAACTTGTTCCTGTACTCGGCCACTGACAACTGAATGTCGTCATCCAGGGGGAGGATGACATCATAATCCAGCGCCGGCTCCCGAGCCGCAGAGTGGAACCTGAGAGACGCAAGAAAAGGTGATTATTAAAGAGCCGAAAGAAGAAGAGAGCGGAGACGCGGCCCAACCCCCCACATAGGAATCTCCAGCGCAAGCACACACTACACACCGCGTGCACACAGGAGCTCTGACACACACACACTACATACCGCGTGCACACACACACACACACACTACGTGCACACACGAGCTCTGACACACACACACACACACTACGTGCACACACACACACACACACACTACGTACACACACACACACACACACACACACACACACACTACGTGCACACACACACACTACGTGCACACACACACTACGTGCACACACACTACGTGCACGCACACACACTACGTGCACACACACACACTACGTGCACACACACACGCACACACACACACACACACTACGTGCACACACACACACACACACACTACGTGCACACACACACACACACACACACACACGTGCACACACACACACACGTGCACACACACACACACTACGTGCACACACACACACACACACACTACGTGCGCACACACACACACACACTACGTGCACACACACACACACACACACACACACACACTACGTGCACACACACACACACACACACACACTACGTGCACACTCACTCACTCACTCACTCACACTCACTCACTCACTCACACACACACACACTACGTGCACACGTACACACACACACACACACACACACTACGTGCACACGTACACACACACACACACACACACACACTACGTGCACACGTACACACACACACACACACACACTACGTGCACACACACACACACACACACACACACTACGTGCACACACACACACACACTACGTGCACACACACACACAACACACACACACACACACACTACGTGCACACACACACACACACTACGTACACACACACACACACACACACTACGTACACACACACACACACACACACACACACACTACGTGCACACACACACACACACTACGTGCACACACACACACACACTACGTGCACACACACACACACACTACGTGCACACACACACACACACTACGTGCACACACACTACGTGCACACACACTACGTGCACACACACACACACACACTACGTGCACACACACACACACACACACACACACACACACACACACACACACACACACACACACACACACACACACACACACACACACACACACACACACACTACGTGCACACACACACACACTACGTGCGCACACACACACTACGTGCACACACACACACACTACGTGCACACACGTGCACACACACACACTACGTGCACACACACACACACACACACACACACACACACACACACACACACACTACGTGCACACACACACACTACGTGCACACACACACACACACACACACTACGTGTATACACACACACACTCTCACACTATGTGCACACAGGAGCTCTGACACATACACACTACACACAGCGTGCACACAGGAGCTCTGACACATACACACTACACACAGCGTGCACACAGGAGCTCTGACACATACACACTACACACAGCGTGCACACAGGAGCTCTGACACACACACACACAGCGTGCACACAGGAGCTCTGACACACACACACACTACACACCGCGTGCACACAGGAGCTCTGACACACACACTACACACCGCGTGCACACAGGAGCTCTGACACACACACACTACACACCACGTGCACACAGGAGCTCTGACACACACACACTACACACTACGTGCACACAGGAGCTCTGACACACACACACACTACGTGCACACACTACATACACACACACACACACACACTACGTGCACACACTACATACACACCACACACACACACACACTACGTGCACACACTACATACACACACACACACACACACACACACTACGTGCACACAGGAGCTCTGACACACACACACACTGTACTTACCTGCGCACATACGGGTGCTCCAGAGCCTCCTCTGCAGTCAGCCTCTTGTCGGGGTTAAATACCAGCAGTTTGCTGAGGAGGTCGATGGCCTCGGGGGGGCAGTTTGGAGGGAACAGCTCGAGCAGAGGAGTCTTCTGTCTGCAGGGAGACATTATAGGAGGTCAGTGCAGGTACAGACACAGGAAGGTCACTCCACAGCAGGGTGGAGCAGCCGCACATGTGACCCCCACAGCAGGACGGAGCTGCCCCCCCCATGTGACCCCCACAGCAGGACGGAGCTGCCCCCCCATGTGACCCCCACAGCAGGACGGAGCTGCCCCCCCATGTGACCCCCCACAGCAGGACGGAGCTGCCCCCCCATGTGACCCCCACAGCAGGACGGAGCTGCCCCCCCATGTGACCCCCACAGCAGGACGGAGCTGCCCCCCCATGTGACCCCCACAGCAGGACGGAGCTGCCCCCCCATGTGACCCCCACAGCAGGACGGAGCTGCCCCCCCATGTGACCCCCACAGCAGGACGGAGCTGCCCCCCATGTGACCCCCACAGCAGGGCGGAGCTGCCCCCATCATGTGACCCCCACAGCAGGACGGAGCTGCCCCCCCATGTGACCCCCACAGCAGGACGGAGCTGCCCCCATCATGTGAGCCACTCACCGAGCATTCATGCGGCCGATCACAGAGGCTCCATATTCTGATTTTTATAGCCATGACGTCTGCAAGAGAAGCCCAAGAAAAGAGAGGTCACACCTACCGCCCGGGGACGGCCCATGCCGGAGGAGCACCTGCCGCCCGGGGACGGCCCATGCCGGAGGAGCACCTGCCGCCCGGGGACGGCCCATGCCGGAGGAGCACCTGCCGCCCGGGGACGGCCCATGCCGGAGGAGCACCTGCCGCCCGGGGACGGCCCATGCCGGAGGAGCACCTGCCGCCCGGGGACGGCCCATGCCGGAGGAGCACCTGCCGCCCGGGGACGGCCCATGCCGGAGGAGCACCTGCCGCCCGGGGACGGCCCATGCCGGAGGAGCACCTGCCGCCCGGGGACGGCCCATGCCGGAGGAGCACCTGCCGCCCGGGGACGGCCCATGCCGGAGGAGCACCTGCCGCCCGGGGACGGCCCATGCCGGAGGAGCACCTGCCGCCCGGGGACGGCCCATGCCGGAGGAGCACCTGCCGCCCGGGGACGGCCCATGCCGGAGGAGCACCTGCCGCCCGGGGACGGCCCATGCCGGAGGAGCACCTGCCGCCCGGGGACGGCCCATGCCGGAGGAGCACCTGCCGCCCGGGGACGGCCCATGCCGGAGGAGCACCTGCCGCCCGGGGACGGCCCATGCCGGAGGAGCACCTGCCGCCCGGGGACGGCCAATGCCGGAGGAGCACCTGCCGCCCGGGGACGGCCAATGCCGGAGGAGCACCTTCCGCCCGGGGACGGCCAATGCCGGAGGAGCACCTACCGCCCGGGGACGGCCAATGCCGGAGGAGCACCTACCGCCCGGGGACGGCCAATGCCGGAGGAGCACCTACCGCCCGGGGACGGCCAATGCCGGAGGAGCACCTACCGCCCGGGGACGGCCAATGCCGGAGGAGCACCTACCGCCCGGGGACGGCCAATGCCAGAGGAGCACCTACCGCCCGGGGACGGCCCATGCCGGAGGAGCACCTGCCGCCCGGGGACGGCCCATGCCGGAGGAGCACCTACCTTCTGGGGTGGGTGCTGGGATGACGCTCATGATTCTCTCTATCTGGTTGATGGTGGAGGTTCCTGGGAAGAGCGGTTTTCCCAGCAGCATCTCTGCCAGGATACAGCCCACGCTCCACATGTCCACGCCCTTGGTGTACCTGGGGGTGAGAGCGAGGGGTCAGCTACAGGTCACGGGCATTGCCCATTCACTCCATCACAACCTACCTGTGAGACGCCAGAAGTATCTCGGGGGCTCGGTACCAGCGGGTGGCCACATACTCGGTGAGGGCAGGATTCCCACAATCCTCCTGGATCTGGTACAGGGAGCGCGCCAGGCCAAAGTCACACAGCTTCACCAGGCAGTCCGCGTCCAGCAGGATATTAGAAGGCTGTGGGTACAGGGGCAGCGGGTGAGGCCCGGGGGCAGCGGGCGAGGGTGAGGCCCGGGGGGGGCAGCGGGCGGGCCCCGGGGCAGCAGGGGGCGCACCTCATATCCCTGGGGGTCTCACCTTCTGGTCCCGGTGGATGACGTTGCCCGAGTGCAGGAACTTGGTGGCCCTCAGCAGCTGGTGCAGGATGTAGCGCATGTGGACGTCTTTCAGGAGGTTCCCCTTCTTTATCACAGCGTGGAGGTCCGTCTCTGGGGGGAGAACAAAGACCCCAACATTCACCACCGGAGGTCACCCCTCATCACATACACTGGGGAGATATTACCCATTTACTGTATATACACCCCCCCCCCCATATCCTGTATATACACCCCCCCCATATCCTGTATATATACACCCCCCCCATATCCTGTATATACACCCCCCCATATCCTGTATATATACACCCCCCCATATCCTGTATATATACACCCCCCCCATATCCTGTATATATACACCCCCCCCCCATATCCTGTATATATACACCCCCTCCATATCCTGTATACACCCCCCTCCATATCCTGTATACACCCCCCCCCATATCCTGTATATACACCCCCCCCATATCCTGTATATATACACCCCCCCCATATCCTGTATATATACACCCCCCCCATATCCTGTATATATACACCCCCCCCATATCCTGTATATATACACCCCCCCCATATCCTGTATATATACACCCCCCCATATCCTGTATATATACACCCCCCCCATATCCTGTATATATACACCCCCCCCATATCCTGTATATATACACCCCCCCCATATCCTGTATATATACACCCCCCCCATATCCTGTATATATACACCCCCCCCATATCCTGTATATATACACCCCCCCCATATCCTGTATATATACACCCCCCCATATCCTGTATATATACACCCCCCCCATATCCTGTATATATACACCCCCCCCATATCCTGTATATACACCCCCCCATATCCTGTATATACACCCCCCCCATATCCTGTATATATACACCCCCCCCATATCCTGTATATATACACCCCCCCCATATCCTGTATATATACACCCCCCCATATCCTGTATATATACACCCCCCCCATATCCTGTATATACACCCCCCCCATATCCTGTATATACACCCCCCCCATATCCTGTATATATACACCCCCCCATATCCTGTATATATACACCCCCCCCATATCCTGTATATATACACCCCCCCCCCATATCCTGTATATATACACCCCCCCCATATCCTGTATATATACACCCCCCCCCATATCCTGTATATATACACCCCCCCCCATATCCTGTATATACACCCCCCATATCCTGTATATATACACCCCCCCCCATATCCTGTATACACCCCCCTCCATATCCTGTATACACCCCCCCCATATCCTGTATATACACCCCCCCCATATCCTGTATATACACCCCCCCCATATCCTGTATATACACCCCCCCATATCCTGTATATACACCCCCCCATATCCTGTATACACCCCCCCATATCCTGTATACACCCCCCCCATATCCTGTATATACACCCCCCCCATATCCTGTATATACACCCCCCCCATATCCTGTATATACACCCCCCCCATATCCTGTATATACACCCCCCATATCCTGTATATACACCCCCCATATCCTGTATATACACCCCCCATATCCTGTATACACCCCCCCCATATACTGTATATACACCCCCCCATATACTGTATATACACCCCCCCCATATCCTGTATATACACCCCCCCCCATATCCTGTATACACCCCCCCCCCCCCATATACTGTATATACCCCCGTCATTTAGTGTATATATACGTTACCCATATACTCAAACACCAGGTAGATGTCCTTGTCGTTCTGCGCTCGGATGACGTTAAGTAGTTTTATGATATTAGGGTGTTCCCCAAATTCCTACAGAGAAAGAGAATTGGTGTCAGGATCCCGGACGCCCGCCCCCCGTCAGGATCCCCGGACGCCCGCCCCCCGTCAGGATCCCCGGACGCCCGCCCCCCGTCAGGATCCCCGGACGCCCGCACCCCGTCAGGATCCCCGGACGCCCGCACCCCGTCAGGATCCCCGGACGCCCGCACCCCGTCAGGATCCCCGGACGCCCGCACCCCGTCAGGATCCCGGACGCCCGCACCCCGTCAGGATCCCCGGACGCCCGCACCCCGTCAGGATCCCCGGACGCCCGCACCCCGTCAGGATCCCCGGACGCCCGCACCCCGTCAGGATCCCCGGACGCCCGCACCCCGTCAGGATCCCCGGACGCCCGCACCCCGTCAGGATCCCCGGACGCCCGCACCCCGTCAGGATCCCCGGACGCCCGCACCCCGTCAGGATCCCCGGACGC
Organism: Engystomops pustulosus; assembly: GCF_040894005.1. Taxonomy (NCBI): domain Eukaryota; kingdom Metazoa; phylum Chordata; class Amphibia; order Anura; family Leptodactylidae; genus Engystomops; species Engystomops pustulosus. Next base: position 63,347 of record NW_027285281.1, on the reverse strand, counting down.
CCGCACCCCGTCAGGATCCCCGGACTCACCTGAAGAAACATGATTTCACGAAACGTTCGCTGCAAAGAGAAAGGAAGAAGATGAATATAGCGCCCCACACATGCCCGCCCATCCAGCACGCCAAATATAGCGCCCCACACATGCCCCGCCCATCCAGCACGCCAAATATAGCGCCCCACACATGCCCCGCCCATCCAGCACGCCAAATATAGCGCCCCACACATGCCCCGCCCATCCAGCACGCCAAATATAGCGCCCCACACATGCCCCGCCCATCCAGCACGCCAAATATAGCGCCCCACACATGCCCCGCCCATCCAGCACGCCAAATATAGCGCCCCACACATGCCCGCCCATCCAGCACGCCAAATATAGCGCCCCACACATGCCCCGCCCATCCAGCACGCCAAATATAGCGCCCCACACATGCCCCGCCCATCCAGCACGCCAAATATAGCGCCCCACACATGCCCCGCCCATCCAGCACGCCAAATATAGCGCCCCACACATGCCCCCGCCCATCCAGCACGCCAAATATAGCGCCCCACACATGCCCCGCCCATCCAGCACGCCAAATATAGCGCCCCACACATGCCCCGCCCATCCAGCACGCCAAATATAGCGCCCCACACATGCCCCGCCCATCCAGCACGCCAAATATAGCGCCCCACACATGCCCCGCCCATCCAGCACGCCAAATATAGCGCCCCACACATGCCCCGCCCATCCAGCACGCCAAATATAGCGCCCCACACATGCCCCGCCCATCCAGCACGCCAAATATAGCGCCCCACACATGCCCCGCCCATCCAGCACGCCAAATATAGCGCCCCACACATGCCCCGCCCATCCAGCACGCCAAATATAGCGCCCCACACATGCCCCGCCCATCCAGCACGCCAAATATAGCGCCCCACACATGCCCCGCCCATCCAGCACGCCAAATATAGCGCCCACACATGCCCCGCCCATCCAGCACGCCAAATATAGCGCCCACACATGCCCCGCCCATCCAGCACGCCAAATATAGCGCCCACACATGCCCCGCCCATCCAGCACGCCAAATATAGCGCCCACACATGCCCCGCCCATCCAGCACGCCAAATATAGCGCCCACACATGCCCCGCCCATCCAGCACGCCAAATATAGCGCCCACACATGCCCCGCCCATCCAGCACGCCAAATATAGCGCCCCACACATGCCCCGCCCATCCAGCACGCCAAATATAGCAACCCCTAAGCCCTTTGCCTACCAGGCGCATGCGTGCGTACATACAACCCCTGCACATGCCCCGCCCCCAGGTTCTCACCTGTACATACAGCCCCTGCACAGGCCCCGCCCCCAGGTTCTCACCTGTACATACAGCCTCTGCACAGGCCCCGCCCCCAGGTTCTCACCTGTACATACAGCCTCTGCACAGGCCCCGCCCCCAGGTTCTCACCTGTACATACAGCCCCTGCACAGGCCCCGCCCCCAGGTTCTCACCTGTACATACAGCCTCTGCACAGGCCCCGCCCCCAGGTTCTCACCTGTACATACAGCCTCTGCACAGGCCCCAGGTTCTCACCTGTACATACAGCCTCTGCACAGGCCCCGCCCCCAGGTTCTCACCTGTACATACAGCCCCTGCACAGGCCCCGCCCCCAGGTTCTCACCTGTACATACAGCCCCTGCACAGGCCCCGCCCCCAGGTTCTCACCTGCGCATCTGTCCGGTTTCTAAAAGCATCAAAAATTTTTTTCACTGCCACAATTTCACCAGTTTTGCGGTCAATCGCTTTCCAGACAATTCCATAAGCCTACGGAGAGAAGGGTCTAATTAGTGTGAGGTGGCGCCCCCCCCCCCCCCATATCACAGCGGCTGCCCCCACATACACCGCACCCCTCCCCCGGGATACAGCGGCTGCCCCCACATACACCGCACCCCCTCCCCCGGGATACAGCGGCTGCCCCCACATACACCGCACCCCCTCCCCCATATCACAGCGGCTGCCCCCACATACACCGCACCCCCTCCCCCGGGATACAGCGGCTGCCCCCACATACACCGCACCCCTCCCCCGGGATACAGCGGCTGCCCCCACATACACCGCACCCCTCCCCCAGGATACAGCGGCTGCCCCCACATACACCGCACCCCCTCCCCCAGGATACAGCGGCTGCCCCCACATACACCGCACCCCTCCCCCGGGATACAGCGGCTGCCCCCACATACACCGCACCCCCTCCCCCGGGATACAGCGGCTGCCCCCACATACACCGCACCCCTCCCCCAGGATACAGCGGCTGCCCCCACATACACCGCACCCCCTCCCCCGGGATACAGCGGCTGCCCCCACATACACCGCACCCCCTCCCCCGGGATACAGCGGCTGCCCCCACATACACCGCACCCCTCCCCCATATCACAGCGGCTGCCCCCACATACACCGCACCCCTCCCCCGGGATACAGCGGCTGCCCCCACATACACCGCACCCCTCCCCAGGATACAGCGGCTGCCCCCACATACACCGCACCCCCTCCCCCGGGATACAGCGGCTGCCCCCACATACACCGCACCCCTCCCCCGGGATACAGCGGCTGCCCCCACATACACCGCACCCCTCCCCCGGGATACAGCGGCTGCCCCCACATACACCGCAACCCCTCCCCCATATCACAGCGGCTGCCCCCACATACACCGCACCCCTCCCCCGGGATACAGCGGCTGCCCCCACATACACCGCACCCCTCCCCCGGGATACAGCGGCTGCCCCCACATACACCGCACCCCTCCCCCGGGATACAGCGGCTGCCCCCACATACACCGCACCCCTCCCCCGGGATACAGCGGCTGCCCCCACATACACCGCAACCCCTCCCCCATATCACAGCGGCTGCCCCCACATACACCGCACCCCCTCCCCCGGGATACAGCGGCTGCCCCCACATACACCGCACCCCCTCCCCCGGGATACAGCGGCTGCCCCCACATACAACGCACCCCTCCCCCAGGATACAGCGGCTGCCCCCACATACACCGCACCCCCTCCCCCGGGATACAGCGGCAGCCCCCACATACACCGCACCCCCTCCCCCGGGATACAGCGGCTGCCCCCAAATACACCGCACCCCTCCCCCGGGATACAGCGGCTGCCCCCACATACACCGCACCCCCTCCCCCTGCCCCCACATACACCGCACCCCTCCCCCATATCACAGCGGCTGCCCCCACATACACCGCACTCCTCCCCCAGGATACAGCGGCTGCCCCCACATACACCGCACCCTCTCCCCCAGGATACAGCGGCTGCCCCCACATACACCGCACCCCCTCCCCCATATCACAGCGGCTGCCCCCACATACACCGCACCCCCTCCCCCGGGATACAGCGGCTGCCCCCACATACACCGCACCCCCTCCCCCGGGATACAGCGGCTGCCCCCACATACACCGCACCCCTCCCCCGGGATACAGCGGCTGCCCCCACATACACCGCACCCCTCCCCCAGGATACAGCGGCTGCCCCCACATACACCGCACCCCTCCCCCAGGATACAGCGGCTGCCCCCACATACACCGCACCCCTCCCCCGGGATACAGCGGCTGCCCCCACATACACCGCACCCCTCCCCCAGGATACAGCGGCTGCCCCCACATACACCGCACCCCCTCCCCCGGGATACAGCGGCTGCCCCCACATACACCGCACCCCCTCCCCCGGGATACAGCGGCTGCCCCCACATACACCGCACCCCCTCCCCCGGGATACAGCGGCTGCCCCCACATACACCGCACCCCTCCCCCGGGATACAGCGGCTGCCCCCACATACACCGCACCCCTCCCCCGGGATACAGCGGCTGCCCCCACATACACCGCACCCCCTCCCCCGGGATACAGCGGCTGCCCCCACATACACCGCACCCCTCCCCCGGGATACAGCGGCTGCCCCCACATACACCGCACCCCTCCCCCGGGATACAGCGGCTGCCCCCACATACACCGCATCCCCTCCCCCGGGATACAGCGGCTGCCCCCACATACACCGCACCCCCTCCCCCGGGATACAGCGGCTGCCCCCACATACACCGCACCCCCTCCCCCGGGATACAGCGGCTGCCCGCACATACACCGCACTCCTCCCCCGGGATACAGCGGCTGCCCCCACATACACCGCACCCCCTCCCCCAGGATACAGCGGCTGCCCCCACATACACCGCACCCCCTCCCCCGGGATACAGCGGCTGCCCCCACATACACCGCACCCCCTCCCCCGGGATACAGCGGCTGCCCCCACATACACCGCACCCCTCCCCCAGGATACAGCGGCTGCCCCCACATACACCGCACCCCCTCCCCCGGGATACAGCGGCTGCCCCCACATACACCGCACCCCTCCCCCGGGATACAGCGGCTGCCCCCACATACACCGCACCCCCTCCCCCGGGATACAGCGGCTGCCCCCACATACACCGCACCCCTCCCCCAGGATACAGCGGCTGCCCCCACATACACCGCACCCCTCCCCCGGGATACAGCGGCTGCCCCCACATACACCGCACCCCCTCCCCCGGGATACAGCGGCTGCCCCCACATACACCGCACCCCCTCCCCCGGGATACAGCGGCTGCCCCCACATACACCGCATCCCCTCCCCCGGGATACAGCGGCTGCCCCCACATACACCGCACTCCTCCCCCGGGATACAGCGGCTGCCCCCACATACACCGCACCCCCTCCCCCATATCACAGCGGCTGCCCCCACATACACCGCACTCCTCCCCCGGGATACAGCGGCTGCCCCCACATACACCGCACCCCTCCCCCAGGGATACAGCGGCTGCCCCCACATACACCGCACCCCTCCCCCGGGATACAGCGGCTGCCCCCACATACACCGCACCCCTCCCCCGGGATACAGCGGCTGCCCCCACATACACCGCACCCCCTCCCCCGGGATACAGCGGCTGCCCCCACATACACCGCACCCCCTCCCCCGGGATACAGCGGCTGCCCCCACATACACCGCACCCCCTCCCCCATATCACAGCGGCTGCCCCCACATACACCGCACCCCCTCCCCCATATCACAGCGGCTGCCCCCACATACACCGCACCCCTCCCCCGGGATACACCGGCTGCCCCCACATACACCGCATCCCCTCCCCCGGGATACAGCGGCTGCCCCCACATACACCGCACCCCCTCCCCCATATCACAGCGGCTGCCCCCACATACACCGCACCCCCTCCCCCATATCACAGCGGCTGCCCCCACATACACCGCACCCCTCCCCCGGGATACACCGGCTGCCCCCACATACACCGCACCCCTCCCCCATATCACAGCGGCTGCCCCCACATACACCGCACTCCTCCCCCAGGATACAGCGGCTGCCCCCACATACACCGCACCCCCTCCCCCGGGATACAGCGGCTGCCCCCACATACACCGCACCCCCTCCCCCATATCACAGCGGCTGCCCCCACATACACCGCACCCCCTCCCCCGGGATACAGCGGCTGCCCCCACATACACCGCACCCCTCCCCCGGGATACAGCGGCTGCCCCCACATACACCGCACCCCTCCCCCGGGATACAGCGGCTGCCCCCACATACACCGCACCCCCTCCCCCGGGATACAGCGGCTGCCCCCACATACACCGCACCCCCTCCCCCGGGATACAGCGGCTGCCCCCACATACACCGCACTCCTCCCCCGGGATACAGCGGCTGCCCCCACATACACCGCACCCCTCCCCCGGGATACAGCGGCTGCCCCCACATACACCGCACCCCTCCCCCGGGATACAGCGGCTGCCCCCACATACACCGCATCCCCTCCCCCGGGATACAGCGGCTGCCCCCACATACACCGCACCCCCTCCCCCGGGATACAGCGGCTGCCCCCACATACACCGCACCCCTCCCCCGGGATACAGCGGCTGCCCCCACATACACCGCACCCCTCCCCCGGGATACAGCGGCTGCCCCCACATACACCGCATCCCCTCCCCCGGGATACAGCGGCTGCCCCCACATACACCGCACCCCCTCCCCCGGGATACAGCGGCTGCCCCCACATACACCGCACCCCCTCCCCCGGGATACAGCGGCTGCCCCCACATACAACGCACCCCTCCCCCCACATACACCGCACCCCCTCCCCCGGGATACAGCGGCTGCCCCCACATACACCACACCCCCTCCCCCAGGATACAGCGGCTGCCCCCACATACAACGCACCCCTCCCCCCACATACACCGCACCCCCTCCCCCGGGATACAGCGGCTGCCCCCACATACACCACACCCCCTCCCCCGGGATACAGCGGCTGCCCCCACATACACCACACCCCCTCCCCCAGGATACAGCGGCTGCCCCCACATACACCACACCCCCTCCCCCAGGATACAGCGGCTGCCCCCACATACACCACACCCCTCCCCCGGGATACAGCGGCTGCCCCCACATACAACGCACCCCCTCCCCCGGGATACAGCGGCTGCCCCCACATACAACGCACCCCCTCCCCCGGGATACAGCGGCTGCCCCCACATACACCACACCCCCTCCCCCAGGATACAGCGGCTGCCCCCACATACACCGCACCCCCTCCCCCGGGATACAGCGGCTGCCCCCACATACACCGCACCCCCTCCCCCATATCACAGCGGCTGCCCCCACATACACCGCACCCCCTCCCCCAGGATACAGCGGCTGCCCCCACATACACCGCACCCCTCCCCCGGGATACAGCGGCTGCCCCCACATACACCGCACCCCTCCCCCAGGATACAGCGGCTGCCCCCACATACACCGCACCCCCTCCCCCGGGATACAGCGGCTGCCCCCACATACACCGCACCCCTCCCCCGGGATACAGCGGCTGCCCCCACATACACCGCACCCCCTCCCCCGGGATACAGCGGCTGCCCCCACATACACCGCACCCCTCCCCCGGGATACAGCGGCTGCCCCCACATACACCGCACCCCCTCCCCCGGGATATAGCGGCTGCCCCCACATACACCGCACCCCCTCCCCCAGGATACAGCGGCTGCCCCCACATACACCGCACCCCCTCCCCCAGGATACAGCGGCTGCCCCCACATACACCGCACCCCCTCCCCCGGGATACAGCGGCTGCCCCCACATACACCGCACCCCTCCCCCGGGATACAGCGGCTGCCCCCACATACACCGCACCCCTCCCCCAGGATACAGCGGCTGCCCCCACATACACCGCACCCCCTCCCCCGGGATACAGCGGCTGCCCCCACATACACCGCACCCCCTCCCCCGGGATACAGCGGCTGCCCCCACATACACCGCACCCCCTCCCCCGGGATACAGCGGCTGCCCCCACATACACCGCACCCCCTCCCCCGGGATACAGCGGCTGCCCCCACATACACCGCATCCCCTCCCCCGGGATACAGCGGCTGCCCCCACATACACCGCACCCCTCCCCCGGGATACAGCGGCTGCCCCCACATACACCGCACCCCTCCCCCGGGATACAGCGGCTGCCCCCACATACACCGCACCCCTCCCCCGGGATACAGCGGCTGCCCCCACATACACCGCACCCCTCCCCCGGGATACAGCGGCTGCCCCCACATACACCGCATCCCCTCCCCCGGGATACAGCGGCTGCCCCCACATACACCGCACCCCCTCCCCCGGGATACAGCGGCTGCCCCCACATACACCGCACCCCTCCCCGAGGATACAGCGGCTGCCCCCACATACACCGCATCCCCTCCCCCAGGATACAGCGGCTGCCCCCACATACACCGCACCCCTCCCCCGGGATACAGCGGCTGCCCCCACATACACCGCACCCCTCCCCCGGGATACAGCGGCTGCCCCCACATACACCGCACCCCTCCCCCGGGATACAGCGGCTGCCCCCACATACACCGCACCCCTCCCCCGGGATACAGCGGCTGCCCCCACATACACCGCATCCCCTCCCCCGGGATACAGCGGCTGCCCCCACATACACCGCACCCCTCCCCCGGGATACAGCGGCTGCCCCCACATACACCGCACCCCTCCCCCGGGATACAGCGGCTGCCCGCACATACACCGCACTCCTCCCCCAGGATACAGCGGCTGCCCCCACATACACCGCACCCCCTCCCCCGGGATACAGCGGCTGCCCCCACATACACGGCACCCCCTCCCCCGGGATACAGCGGCTGCCCCCACATACACCGCACCCCCTCCCCCGGGATACAGCGGCTGCCCCCACATACACCGCACCCCTCCCCCGGGATACAGCGGCTGCCCCCACATACACCGCACCCCTCCCCCGGGATACAGCGGCTGCCCCCACATACACCACACCCCCTCCCCCTGCCCCCACATACACCACACCCCCTCCCCCTGCCCCCACATACACCGCACCCCTCCGCCGGGATACAGCGGCTGCCCCCACATACACCGCACTCCTCCCCCGGGATACAGCGGCTGCCCCCACATACACCGCACCCCTCCCCCGGGATACAGCGGCTGCCCCCACATAAACCGCACCCCTCCCCCAGGATACAGCGGCTGCCCCCACATACACCGCACCCCCTCCCCCGGGATACAGCGGCTGCCCCCACATACACCGCACCCCTCCCCCGGGATACAGCGGCTGCCCCCACATACACCGCATCCCCTCCCCCGGGATACAGCGGCTGCCCCCACATACACCACACCCCTCCCCCGGGATACAGCGGCTGCCCCCACATACACGGCATCCCCTCCCCCGGGATACAGCGGCTGCCCCCACATACACCGCACCCCCTCCCCCGGGATACAGCGGCTGCCCCCACATACACCGCACCCCTCCCCCGGGATACAGCGGCTGCCCCCACATACACCGCACCCCTCCCCCGGGATACAGCGGCTGCCCCCACATACACCGCACCCCCTCCCCCGGGATACAGCGGCTGCCCCCACATACACCGCACCCCTCCCCCATATCACAGCGGCTGCCCCCACATACACCGCACCCCCTCCCCCGGGATACAGCGGCTGCCCCCACATACACCACACCCCCTCCCCCTGCCCCCACATACACCACACCCCCTCCCCCTGCCCCCACATACACCGCACCCCTCCCCCGGGATACAGCGGCTGCCCCCACATACACCGCACTCCTCCCCCGGGATACAGCGGCTGCCCCCACATACACCGCACCCCTCCCCCGGGATACAGCGGCTGCCCCCACATACACCGCACCCCTCCCCCAGGATACAGCGGCTGCCCCCACATACACCGCACCCCCTCCCCCGGGATACAGCGGCTGCCCCCACATACACCACACCCCCTCCCCCTGCCCCCACATACACCGCACCCCCTCCCCCGGGATACAGCGGCTGCCCCCACATACACCGCACTCCTCCCCCGGGAAACAGCGGCTGCCCCCACATACACCGCACCCCTCCCCCAGGATACAGCGGCTGCCCCCACATACACCGCACTCCTCCCCCGGGAAACAGCGGCTGCCCCCACATACACCGCACCCCTCCCCCGGGATACAGCGGCTGCCCCCACATACACCGCACCCCCTCCCCCGGGATACAGCGGCTGCCCCCACATACACCCCCCCCCCCCCTGTACTCACCCCCTTCCCCAGACGCTTCTTTATGTCATATTTCTGGGAGATGTGATCCTCTACCTCAGGACCACTCATGTTTCCACCTCCAACATCACAGGTCACAGGTCACCTGCAAGACAAGACAATGTGGGGGGGTCTACTTTTCACTATTTCTGGAAGGTTTTAGTGGTGAAGAGGGTCCTGCTCCCTCCTGCGTGTGCGGGGGGTCGGGTGTCGGTGCGGGAGGTCGGGTCGGTGTGCGGGGGGTCGGGTGTCGGTGCGGGAGGTCGGGTCGGTGTGCGGAGTCAGTACCTGCTTTAGACTCCGGCGTTGTGGCCGCGGTGGCTGATGGGACGGTCACGGAAGGGAAGCTGTTGTTTTCCGTTGTCATAGTAACCGGCACTGGCTTCGAAGCTCTGCGCATGCGCACGATTATGTACTTCAAAATTTTCAATTGGACGCAACCAATAAATGGCGCTGGAGGGGGCTGGCGAGCACGTGACCACTCTTGACTAATGATTGGTGGCCGTGACTCGGGGAGGCGGGTAAAGGGTGTGTCTCTTTTCGGGGGGAGGGGGATACATTCTATATTAAGGAGTTTTCCCATGTAATCTCCGCCCTCTGCTGGTCTAACACAACAAGGATTATTAACCCCTTGCTGTACAATGTCACTCAGTGGGAGGGTGAGGGCGGGGACTCCAGTGCACGGAGAGGATATAACACCCCCCAGTGTAACCAGTAATACCATAGTCTAGTGGATGGGGGCGCTGTATCTCTATATACCAGTGCATGGAGCGTGTGTCACAGTGTAACTCTATGGAGGCTCTAGTGATATAACATCCCCCAGTGTAACCAGTAATACCATAGTCTAGTGGATGGGGGCGCTGTATCTCTATATACCAGTGCATGGAGCAGGTGTCACAGTGTAACTCTATGGAGGCTCTAGTGATATAACATCCCCCCAGTGTAACCAGTAATACCATAGTCTAGTGGATGGGGGCGCTGTACCTCTATATACCAGTGCATGGAGCAGGTGTCACAGTGTAACTCTATGGAGGCTCTAGTGATATAACATCCCCCAGTGTAACCAGTAATACCATAGTCTAGTGGATGGGGGCGCTGTATCTCTATATACCAGTGCATGGAGCAGGTGTCACAGTGTAACTCTATGGAGGCTCTAGTGATATAACACCCCCCAGTGTAACCTGTAATACCATAGTCTAGTGGATGGGGGCGCTGTATCCCTATATACCAGTGCATGGAGCAGGTGTCACAGTGTAACTCTATGGAGGCTCTAGTGATATAACATCCCCCAGTGTAACCTGTAATACCATAGTCTAGTGGATGGGGGCGCTGTATCCCTATATACCAGTGCATGGAGCAGGTGTCACAGTGTAACTCTATGGAGGCTCTAGTGATATAACATCCCCCCAGTGTAACCAGTAATACCATAGTCTAGTGGATGGGGGCGCTGTATCTCTATATATACAAGTGCATGGAGCAGGTGTCACAGTGTAACTCTATGGAGGCTCTAGTGATATAACATCCCCCAGTGTAACCAGTAATACCATAGTCTAGAGGATGGGGGCGCTGTATCTCTATATACCAGTGCATGGAGCAGGTGTCACAGTGTAACTCTATGGAGACTCTAGTGATATAACATCCCCCCAGTGTAACCAGTAATACTATAGTCTAGTGGATGGGGGCGCTGTACCTCTATATACCAGTGCATGGAGCCTGTGTCACAGTGTAACTCTATGGAGGCTCTAGTGATATAACATCCCCCAGTGTAACCAGTAATACCATAGTCTAGTGGATGGGGGCGCTGTACCTCTATATACCAGTGCATGGAGCAGGTGTCACAGTGTAACTCTATGGAGGCTCTAGTGATATAACATCCCCCAGTGTAACCAGTAATACCATAGTCTATAGGATGGGGGCGCTGTACCTCTATATACCAGTGCATGGAGCCGGTGTCACAGTGTAACTCTATGGAGGCTCTAGTGATATAACATCCCCCCAGTGTAACCAGTAATACCATAGTCTAGTGGATGGGGGCGCTGTACCTCTATATACCAGTGCATGGAGCAGGTGTCACAGTGTAACTCTATGGAGGCTCTAGTGATATAACATCCCCCAGTGTAACCAGTAATACCATAGTCTAGTGGATGGGGGCGCTGTATCTCTATATACCAGTGCATGGAGCCTGTGTCACAGTGTAACTCTATGGAGGCTCTAGTGATATAACATCCCCCAGTGTAACCAGTAATACCATAGTCTAGTGGAAGGGGGCGCTGTACCTCTATATACCAGTGCATGGAGCAGGTGTCACAGTGTAACTCTATGGAGGCTCTAGTGATATAACACCCCCCAGTGTAACCAGTAATACCATAGTCTAGTGGATGGGGGCGCTGTATCTCTATATACCAGTGCATGGAGCAGGTGTCACAGTGTAACTCTATGGAGGCTCTAGTGATATTACACCCCCCAGTGTAACCAGTAATACCATAGTCTAGTGGATGGGGGCGCTGTACCTCTATATACCAGTGCATGGAGCAGGTGTCACAGTGTAACTCTATGGAGGCTCTAGTGATATAACATCCCCCAGTGTAACCAGTAATACCATAGTCTAGTGGATGGGGGCGCTGTATCTCTATATACCAGTGTATGGAGCAGGTGTCACAGTGTAACTCTATGGAGGCTCTAGTGATATAACATCCCCCAGTGTAACCAGTAATACCATAGTCTAGTGGATGGGGGCGCTGTATCTCTATATACCAGTGCATGGAGCCTGTGTCACAGTGTAACTCTATGGAGGCTCTAGTGATATAACATCCCCCAGTGTAACCAGTAATACCATAGTCTAGTGGATGGGGGCGCTGTATCTCTATATACCAGTGCATGGAGCAGGTGTCACAGTGTAACTCTATGGAGGCTCTAGTGATATAACATCCCCCAGTGTAACCAGTAATACCATAGTCTAGTGGATGGGGGCGCTGTATCTCTATATACCAGTGCATGGAGCAGGTGTCACAGTGTAACTCTATGGAGGCTCTAGTGATATAACATCCCCCCCCCCCCCAGTGTAACCAGTAATACCATAGTCTAGTGGATGGGGGCGCTGTATCTCTATATACCAGTGCATGGAGCAGGTGTCACAGTGTAACTCTATGGAGGCTCTAGTGATATAACATCCCCCAGTGTAACCAGTAATACCATAGTCTAGTGGATGGGGCGCTGTATCTCTATATACCAGTGCATGGAGCAGGTGTCACAGTGTAACTCTATGGAGGCTCTAGTGATATAACATCCCCCAGTGTAACCAGTAATACCATAGTCTAGTGGATGGGGGCGCTGTATCTCTATATACCAGTGCATGGAGCCTGTGTCACAGTGTAACTCTATGGAGGCTCTAGTGATGTAACACCCCCCAGTGTAACCAGTAATACCATAGTCTAGTGGATGGGGGCGCTGTATCTCTATATACCAGTGCATGGAGCCTGTGTCACAGTGTAACTCTATGGAGGCTCTAGTGATATAACATCCCCCAGTGTAACCAGTAATACCATAGTCTAGAGGATGGGGGCGCTGTATCTCTATATACCAGTGCATGGAGCAGGTGTCACAGTGTAACTCTATGGAGGCTCTAGTGATATAACATCCCCCAGTGTAACCAGTAATACCATAGTCTAGTGGATGGGGGCGCTGTATCTCTATATACCAGTGCATGGAGCGGGTGTCACAGTGTAACTCTATGGAGGCTCTAGTGATATAACACCCCCCAGTGTAACCAGAAATACCATAGTCTAGTGGATGGGGGCGCTGTATCTCTATATACCAGTGCATGGAGCCTGTGTCACAGTGTAACTCTATGGAGGCTCTAGTGATATAAAATATCACACGTGAGTGATCTCTCTCGCTGTATCTCTATATACCAGTGCATGGAGCCTGTGTCACAGTGTAACTCTATGAGGCTCTAGTGATATAAATGGAGGCTCTAGTGATATAACATCCCCCAGTGTAACCAGTAATACCATAGTCTAGTGGATGGGGGCGCTGTACCTCTATATACCAGTGCATGGAGCCTGTGTCACAGTGTAACTCTATGGAGGCTCTAGTGATATAACATCCCCCAGTGTAACCAGTAATACCATAGTCTAGTGGATGGGGGCGCTGTATCTCTATATACCAGTGCATGGAGCAGGTGTCACAGTGTAACTCTATGGAGGCTCTAGTGATATAACATCTCCCCAGTGTAACCAGTAATACCATAGTCTATAGGATGGGGGCGCTGTATCTCTATATACCAGTGCATGGAGCCTGTGTCACAGTGTAACTCTATGGAGGCTCTAGTGATATAACATCCCCCAGTGTAACCAGTAATACCATAGTCTAGTGGATGGGGGCGCTGTATCTCTATATACCAGTGCATGGAGCAGGTGTCACAGTGTAACTCTATGGAGGCTCTAGTGATATAACACCCCCCAGTGTAACCAGTAATACCATAGTCTAGTGGATGGGGGCGCTGTACCTCTATATACCAGTGCATGGAGCAGGTGTCACAGTGTAACTCTATGGAGGCTCTAGTGATATAACATCCCCCAGTGTAACCAGTAATACCATAGTCTAGTGGATGGGGGCGCTGTACCTCTATATACCAGTGCATGGAGCCTGTGTCACAGTGTAACTCTATGGAGGCTCTAGTGATATAACATCCCCAGTGTAACCAGTAATACCATAGTCTAGTGGATGGGGGCGCTGTACCTCTATATACCAGTGCATGGAGCAGGTGTCACAGTGTAACTCTATGGAGGCTCTAGTGATATAACATCCCCCAGTGTAACCAGTAATACCATAGTCTAGTGGATGGGGGCGCTGTACCTCTATATACCAGTGCATGGAGCAGGTGTCACAGTGTAACTCTATGGAGGCTCTAGTGATATAACATCCCCCAGTGTAACCAGTAATACCATAGTCTAGTGGATGGGGGCGCTGTACCTCTATATACTAGTGCATGGAGCAGGTGTCACAGTGTAACTCTATGGAGGCTCTAGTGATATAACATCCCCCAGTGTAACCAGTAATACCATAGTCTAGTGGATGGGGGCGCTGTACCTCTATATACCAGTGCATGGAGCCTGTGTCACAGTGTAACTCTATGGAGGCTCTAGTGATATAACATCCCCCAGTGTAACCAGTAATACCATAGTCTAGAGGATGGGGGCGCTGTATCTCTATATACCAGTGCATGGAGCCTGTGTCACAGTGTAACTCTATGGAGGCTCTAGTGATATAACATCCCCCCAGTGTAACCAGTAATACCATAGTCTAGTGGATGGGGGCGCTGTACCTGTATATACCAGTGCATGGAGCCTGTGTCACTGTGTAACTCTATGGAGGCTCTAGTGATATAACATCCCCCAGTGTAACCAGTAATACCATAGTCTAGTGGATGGGGGCGCTGTACCTCTATATACCAGTGCATGGAGCCTGTGTCACAGTGTAACTCTATGGAGGCTCTAGTGATATAACATCCCCAGTGTAACCAGTAATACCATAGTCTAGTGGATGGGGGCGCTGTACCTCTATATACCAGTGCATGGAGCAGGTGTCACAGTGTAACTCTATGGAGGCTCTAGTGATATAACATCCCCCAGTGTAACCAGTAATACCATAGTCTAGTGGATGGGGGCGCTGTACCTCTATATACCAGTGCATGGAGCAGGTGTCACAGTGTAACTCTATGGAGGCTCTAGTGATATAACACCCCCAGTGTAACCAGTAATACCATAGTCTAGTGGATGGGGGCGCTGTATCTCTATATACCAGTGCATGGAGCCTGTGTCACAGTGTAACTCTATGGGGGCTCTAGTGATATAACATCCCCCAGTGTAACCAGTAATACCATAGTCTAGTGGATGGGGGCGCTGTATCTCTATATACCAGTGCATGGAGCCTGTGTCACAGTGTAACTCTATGGAGGCTCTAGTGATATAACATCCCCCCAGTGTAACCAGTAATACCATAGTCTAGTGGATGGGGGCGCTGTATCTCTATATACCAGTGCATGGAGCGTGTGTCACAGTGTAACTCTATGGAGGCTCTAGTGATATAACATCCCCCAGTGTGACCAGTAATACCATAGTCTAGTGGATGGGGGCGCTGTACCTCTATATACCAGTGCATGGAGCAGGTGTCACAGTGTAACTCTATGGAGGCTCTAGTGATATAACACCCCCAGTGTAACCAGTAATACCATAGTCTAGAGGATGGGGGCGCTGTACCTCTATATACCAGTGCATGGAGCCTGTGTCACAGTGTAACTCTATGGAGGCTCTAGTGATATAACACCCCCCAGTGTAACCAGTAATACCATAGTCTAGTGGATGGGGGCGCTGTATCCCTATATACCAGTGCATGGAGCAGGTGTCACAGTGTAACTCTATGGAGGCTCTAGTGATATAACATCCCCCCAGTGTAACCAGTAATACCATAGTCTAGTGGATGGGGGCGCTGTATCCCTATATACCAGTGCATGGAGCAGGTGTCACAGTGTAACTCTATGGAGGCTCTAGTGATATAACATCCCCCCAGTGTAACCAGTAATACCATAGTCTAGTGGATGGGGGCGCTGTATCCCTATATACCAGTGCATGGAGCAGGTGTCACAGTGTAACTCTATGGAGGCTCTAGTGATATAACATCCCCCCAGTGTAACCAGTAATACCATAGTCTAGTGGATGGGGGCGCTGTATCCCTATATACCAGTGCATGGAGCAGGTGTCACAGTGTAACTCTATGGAGGCTCTAGTGATATAACATCCCCCAGTGTAACCAGTAATACCATAGTCTAGTGGATGGGGGCGCTGTATCTCTATATACCAGTGCATGGAGACTGTGTCACAGTGTAACTCTATGGAGGCTCTAGTGATATAACATCCCCCAGTGTAACCAGTAATACCATAGTCTAGTGGATGGGGGCGCTGTACCTCTATATACCAGTGCATGGAGCCTGTGTCACAGTGTAACTCTATGGAGGCTCTAGTGATATAACATCCCCCCCAGTGTAACCAGTAATACCATAGTCTAGTGGATGGGGGCGCTGTACCTCTATATACCAGTGCATGGAGCCTGTGTCACAGTGTAACTCTATGGAGGCTCTAGTGATATAACATCCCCCAGTGTAACCAGTAATACCATAGTCTAGTGGATGGGGGCGCTGTACCTCTATATACCAGTGCATGGAGCAGGTGTCACAGTGTAACTCTATGGAGGCTCTAGTGATATTACATCCCCCAGTGTAACCAGTAATACCATAGTCTAGGGGATGGGGGCGCTGTACCTCTATATACCAGTGCATGGAGCCTGTGTCACAGTGTAACTCTATGGAGGCTCTAGTGATATAACACCCCCCAGTGTAACCAGTAATACCATAGTCTAGTGGATGGGGGCGCTGTATCTCTATATACCAGTGCATGGAGCAGGTGTCACAGTGTAACTCTATGGAGGCTCTAGTGATATAACATCCTCCCAGTGTAACCAGTAATACCATAGTCTAGTGGATGGGGGCGCTGTATCTCTATATACCAGTGCATGGAGCAGGTGTCACAGTGTAACTCTATGGAGGCTCTAGTGATATAACATCCCCCCAGTGTAACCAGTAATACCATAGTCTAGTGGATGGGGGCGCTGTATCTCTATATACCAGTGCATGGAGCAGGTGTCACAGTGTAACTCTATGGAGGCTCTAGTGATATAACACCCCCCAGTGTAACCAGTAATACCATAGTCTAGTGGATGGGGGCGCTGTATCTCTATATACCAGTGCATGGAGCAGGTGTCACAGTGTAACTCTATGGAGACTCTAGTGATATAACATCCCCCAGTGTAACCAGTAATACCATAGTCTAGTGGATGGGGGCGCTGTATCTCTATATACCAGTGCATGGAGCCTGTGTCACAGTGTAACTCTATGGAGGCTCTAGTGATATAACATCCCCCCAGTGTAACCAGTAATACCATAGTCTAGTGGATGGGGGCGCTGTACCTCTATATACCAGTGCATGGAGCAGGTGTCACAGTGTAACTCTATGGAGGCTCTAGTGATATAACATCCCCCAGTGTAACCAGTAATACCATAGTCTAGTGGATGGGGGCGCTGTACCTCTATATACCAGTGCATGGAGCAGGTGTCACAGTGTAACTCTATGGAGGCTCTAGTGATATAACACCCCCCAGTGTAACCAGTAATACCATAGTCTAGTGGATGGGGGCGCTGTATCTCTATATACCAGTGCATGGAGCAGGTGTCACAGTGTAACTCTATGGAGACTCTAGTGATATAACATCCCCCAGTGTAACCAGTAATACCATAGTCTAGTGGATGGGGGCGCTGTATCTCTATATACCAGTGCATGGAGCCTGTGTCACAGTGTAACTCTATGGAGGCTCTAGTGATATTACATCCCCCAGTGTAACCAGTAATACCATAGTCTAGTGGATGGGGGCGCTGTATCTCTATATACCAGTGCATGGAGCCTGTGTCACAGTGTAACTCTATGGAGGCTCTAGTGATATAACACCCCCCAGTGTAACCAGTAATACCATAGTCTAGTGGATGGGGGCGCTGTATCTCTATATACCAGTGCATGGAGCAGGTGTCACAGTGTAACTCTATGGAGGCTCTAGTGATATAACATCCCCCAGTGTAACCAGTAATACCATAGTCTAGTGGATGGGGGCGCTGTATCTCTATATACCATTGCATGGAGCCTGTGTCACAGTGTAACTCTATGGAGGCTCTAGTGATATAACATCCCCCCCAGTGTAACCAGTAATACCATAGTCTAGTGGATGGGGGCGCTGTATCTCTATATACCAGTGCATGGAGCCTGTGTCACAGTGTAACTCTATGGAGGCTCTAGTGATATAACATCCCCCAGTGTAACCAGTAATACCATAGTCTAGTGGATGGGGGCACTGTATCTCTATATACCAGTGCATGGAGCCTGTGTCACAGTGTAACTCTATGGAGGCTCTAGTGATATAACATCCCCCCAGTGTAACCAGTAATACCATAGTCTAGTGGATGGGGGCGCTGTATCCCTATATACCAGTGCATGGAGCGGGTGTCACAGTGTAACTCTATGGAGGCTCTAGTGATATAACATCCCCCCAGTGTAACCAGTAATACCATAGTCTAGTGGATGGGGGCGCTGTACCTCTATATACCAGTGTATGGAGCCTGTGTCACAGTGTAACTCTATGGAGGCTCTAGTGATATAACATCCCCCAGTGTAACCAGTAATACCATAGTCTAGTGGATGGGGGCGCTGTATCTCTATATACCAGTGCATGGAGCAGGTGTCACAGTGTAACTCTATGGAGGCTCTAGTGATATAACACCCCCCAGTGTAACCAGTAATACCATAGTCTAGTGGATGGGGGCGCTGTATCTCTATATACCAGTGCATGGAGCAGGTGTCACAGTGTAACTCTATGGAGGCTCTAGTGATATAACATCCCCCAGTGTAACCAGTAATACCATAGTCTAGTGGATGGGGGCGCTGTATCTCTATATACCAGTGCATGGAGCCTGTGTCACAGTGTAACTCTATGGAGGCTCTAGTGATATAACATCCCCCCAGTGTAACCAGTAATACTATAGTCTAGTGGATGGGGGCGCTGTATCTCTATATACCACTGCATGGAGCCTGTGTCACAGTGTAACTCTATGGAGGCTCTAGTGATATAACATTCCCCCAGTGTAACCAGTAATACCATAGTCTAGTGGATGGGGGCGCTGTATCTCTATATACCAGTGCATGGAGCCTGTGTCACAGTGTAACTCTATGGAGGCTCTAGTGATATAACATCCTCCCAGTGTAACCAGTAATACCATAGTCTAGTGGATGGGGGCGCTGTACCTCTATATACCAGTGCATGGAGCAGGTGTCACAGTGTAACTCTATGGAGGCTCTAGTGATATAACACCCCCCAGTGTAACCAGTAATACCATAGTCTAGTGGATGGGGGCGCTGTATCTCTATATACCAGTGCATGGAGCCTGTGTCACAGTGTAACTCTATGGAGGCTCTAGTGATATAACACCCCCCAGTGTAACCAGTAATACCATAGTCTAGTGGATGGGGGCGCTGTATCTCTATATACCAGTGCATGGAGCCTGTGTCACAGTGTAACTCTATGGAGGCTCTAGTGATATAACATCCCCCAGTGTAACCAGTAATACCATAGTCTAGTGGATGGGGGCGCTGTACCTCTATATACCAGTGCATGGAGCAGGTGTCACAGTGTAACTCTATGGAGGCTCTAGTGATATAACATCCCCCCAGTGTAACCAGTAATACCATAGTCTAGAGGATGGGGGCGCTGTATCTCTATATACCAGTGCATGGAGCAGGTGTCACAGTGTAACCCTATGGAGGCTCTAGTGATATAACATCCCCCCAGTGTAACCAGTAATACCATAGTCTAGTGGATGGGGGCGCTGTACCTCTATATACCAGTGCATGGAGCAGGTGTCACAGTGTAACTCTATGGAGACTCTAGTGATATAACATCCCCCAGTGTAACCAGTAATACCATAGTCTAGTGGATGGGGGCGCTGTACCTATATATACCAGTGCATGGAGCAGGTGTCACAGTGTAACTCTATGGGGGCTCTAGTGATATAACACCCCCCAGTGTAACCAGTAATACCATAGTCTAGTGGATGGGGGCGCTGTACCTATATATACCAGTGCATGGAGCAGGTGTCACAGTGTAACTCTATGGGGGCTCTAGTGATATAACACCCCCCAGTGTAACCAGTAATACCATAGTCTAGTGGATGGGGGCGCTGTATCTCTATATACCAGTGCATGGAGCAGGTGTCACAGTGTAACTCTATGGGGGCTCTAGTGATATAACACCCCCCAGTGTAACCAGTAATACCATAGTCTAGTGGATGGGGGCGCTGTACCTATATATACCAGTGCATGGAGCAGGTGTCACAGTGTAACTCTATGGGGGCTCTAGTGATATAACACCCCCCAGTGTAACCAGTAATACCATAGTCTAGTGGATGGGGGCGCTGTATCTCTATATACCAGTGCATGGAGCAGGTGTCACAGTGTAACTCTATGGAGGCTCTAGTGATATAACATCCCCCAGTGTAACCAGTAATACCATAGTCTAGTGGATGGGGGCGCTGTATCTCTATATACCAGTGCATGGAGCCTGTGTCACAGTGTAACTCTATGGAGGCTCTAGTGATATAACACCCCCCAGTGTAACCAGTAATACCATAGTCTAGTGGATGGGGGCGCTGTATCTCTATATACCAGTGCATGGAGCAGGTGTCACAGTGTAACTCTATGGAGGCTCTAGTGATATAACACCCCCCCAGTGTAACCAGTAATACCATAGTCTAGTGGATGGGGGCGCTGTATCTCTATATACCAGTGCATGGAGCAGGTGTCACAGTGTAACTCTATGGAGGCTCCAGTGATATAACATCCCCCCAGTGTAACCAGTAATACCATAGTCTAGTGGATGGGGGCGCTGTATCCCTATATACCAGTGCATGGAGCCTGTGTCACAGTGTAACTCTATGGGGGCTCCAGTGATATAACATCCCCCAGTGTAACCAGTAATACCATAGTCTAGTGGATGGGGGCGCTGTATCTCTATATACCAGTGCATGGAGCCGGTGTCACAGTGTAACTCTATGGAGGCTCTAGTGATATAACATCCCCCAGTTTAACCAGTAATACCATAGTCTAGTGGATGGGGGCGCTGTATCCCTATATACCAGTGCATGGAGCCTGTGTCACAGTGTAACTCTATGGAGGCTCTAGTGATATAACATCCCCCAGTGTAACCAGTAATACCATAGTCTAGTGGATGGGGGCGCTGTATCTCTATATACCAGTGCATGGAGCAGGTGTCACAGTGTAACTCTATGGAGGCTCTAGTGATATAACACCCCCCCCCAGTGTAACCAGTAATACCATAGTCTAGTGGATGGGGGCGCTGTATCTCTATATACCAGTGTATGGAGCCTGTGTCACAGTGTAACTCTATGGAGGCTCTAGTGATATAACATCCCCCACTGTAACCAGTAATACCATAGTCTAGTGGATGGGGGCGCTGTACCTCTATATACCAGTGCATGGAGCAGGTGTCACAGTGTAACTCTATGGAGGCTCTAGTGATATAACATCCCCCCCCAGTGTAACCAGTAATACCATAGTCTAGTGGATGGGGGCGCTGTATCTCTATATACCAGTGCATGGAGCAGGTGTCACAGTGTAACTCTATGGAGGCTCTAGTGATATAACATCCCCCCAGTGTAACCAGTAATACCATAGTCTAGAGGATGGGGGCGCTGTACCTCTATATACCAGTGCATGGAGCGTGTGTCATAGTGTAACTCTATGGAGGCTCTAGTGATATAACATCCCCCAGTGTGACCAGTAATACCATAGTCTAGTGGATGGGAGCGCTGTACCTCTATATACCAGTGCATGGAGCCTGTGTCACAGTGTAACTCTATGGAGGCTCTAGTGATATAACATCCCCCCAGTGTAACCAGTAATACCATAGTCTAGTGGATGGGGGCGCTGTATCTCTATATACCAGTGCATGGAGCCTGTGTCACAGTGTAACTCTATGGAGGCTCTAGTGATATAACATCCCCCCCCAGTGTAACCAGTAATACCATAGTCTAGTGGATGGGGGCGCTGTATCTCTATATACCAGTGCATGGAGCAGGTGTCACAGTGTAACTCTATGGAGGCTCTAGTGATATAACATCCCCCCAGTGTAACCAGTAATACCATAGTCTAGAGGATGGGGGCGCTGTACCTCTATATACCAGTGCATGGAGCCTGTGTCACAGTGTAACTCTATGGAGGCTCTAGTGATATAACATCCCCCAGTGTGACCAGTAATACCATAGTCTAGTGGATGGGAGCGCTGTACCTCTATATACCAGTGCATGGAGCCTGTGTCACAGTGTAACTCTATGGAGGCTCTAGTGATATAACATCCCCCCAGTGTAACCAGTAATACCATAGTCTAGTGGATGGGGGCGCTGTATCTCTATATACCAGTGCATGGAGCAGGTGTCACAGTGTAACTCTATGGAGGCTCTAGTGATATAACATCCCCCAGTGTAACCAGTAATACCATAGTCTAGTGGATGGGGGCGCTGTATCTCTATATACCAGTGCATGGAGCCTGTGTCATAGTGTAACTCTATGGAGGCTCTAGTGATATAACATCCCCCCAGTGTAACCAGTAATACCATAGTCTAGTGGATGGGGGCGCTGTATCTCTATATACCAGTGCATGGAGCCTGTGTCACAGTGTAACTCTATGGAGGCTCTAGTGATATAACATCCCCCAGTGTAACCAGTAATACCATAGTCTAGTGGATGGGGGCGCTGTATCTCTATATACCAGTGCATGGAGCGTGTGTCACAGTGTAACTCTATGGGGGCTCTAGTGATATAACATCCCCCAGTGTAACCAGTAATACCATAGTCTAGTGGATGGGAGCGCTGTACCTCTATATACCAGTGCATGGAGCAGGTGTCACAGTGTAACTCTATGGAGGCTCTAGTGATATAACATCCCCCAGTGTAACCAGTAATACTCTAGAGGATGGGGGCGCTGTACCTCTATATACCAGTGCATGGAGCAGGTGTCACAGTGTAACTCTATGGAGGCTCTAGTGATATAACATCCCCCAGTGTAACCAGTAATACCATAGTCTAGTGGATGGGAGCGCTGTACCTCTATATACCAGTGCATGGAGCCTGTGTCACAGTGTAACTCTATGGAGGCTCTAGTGATATAACACCCCCCAGTGTAACCAGTAATACCATAGTCTAGTGGATGGGGGCGCTGTACCTCTATATACCAGTGCATGGAGCCTGTGTCACAGTGTAACTCTATGGAGGCTCTAGTGATATAACATCCCCCAGTGTAACCAGTAATACCATAGTCTAGTGGATGGGGGCGCTGTACCTCTATATACCAGTGCATGGAGCCTGTGTCACAGTGTAACTCTATGGGGGCTCTAGTGATATAACATCCCCCCAGTGTAACCAGTAATACCATAGTCTAGTGGATGGGGGCGCTGTATCTCTATATACCAGTGCATGGAGCGTGTGTCACAGTGTAACTCTATGGAGGCTCTAGTGATATAACATCCCCCAGTGTAACCAGTAATACCATAGTCTAGAGGATGGGGGCGCTGTACCTCTATATACCAGTGCATGGAGCAGGTGTCACAGTGTAACTCTATGGAGGCTCTAGTGATATAACATCCCCCAGTGTAACCAGTAATACCATAGTCTAGTGGATGGGGGCGCTGTATCTCTATATACCAGTGCATGGAGCCTGTGTCACAGTGTAACTCTATGGAGGCTCTAGTGATATAACATCCCCCCAGTGTAACCAGTAATACCATAGTCTAGTGGATGGGGGCGCTGTACCTCTATATACCAGTGCATGGAGCCTGTGTCACAGTGTAACTCTATGGAGGCTCTAGTGATATAACATCCCCCCAGTGTAACCAGTAATACCATAGTCTAGTGGATGGGGGCGCTGTACCTCTATATACCAGTGCATGGAGCAGGTGTCACAGTGTAACTCTATGGAGGCTCTAGTGATATAACACCCCCCAGTGTAACCAGTAATACCATAGTCTAGTGGATGGGGGCGCTGTACCTCTATATACCAGTGTATGGAGCCTGTGTCACAGTGTAACTCTATGGAGGCTCTAGTGATATAACACCCCCCAGTGTAACCAGTAATACCATAGTCTAGTGGATGGGGGCGCTGTATCTCTATATACCAGTGCATGGAGCGTGTGTCACAGTGTAACTCTATGGAGGCTCTAGTGATATAACACCCCCCAGTGTAACCAGTAATACCATAGTCTAGTGGATGGGGGCGCTGTACCTCTATATACCAGTGCATGGAGCCTGTGTCACAGTGTAACTCTATGGAGGCTCTAGTGATATAACATCCCCCAGTGTAACCAGTAATACCATAGTCTAGTGGATGGGGGCGCTGTATCTCTATATACCATTGCATAGAGCAGGTGTCACAGTGTAACTCTATGGAGGCTCTAGTGATATAACATCCCCCAGTGTAACCAGTAATACCATAGTCTAGTGGATGGGGGCGCTGTATCTCTATATACCAGTGCATGGAGCCTGTGTCACAGTGTAACTCTATGGAGGCTCTAGTGATATAACATCCCCCCAGTGTAACCAGTAATACCATAGTCTAGTGGATGGGGGCGCTGTATCTCTATATACCAGTGCATGGAGCGTGTGTCACAGTGTAACTCTATGGAGGCTCTAGTGATATAACATCCCCCCAGTGTAACCAGTAATACCATAGTCTAGTGGATGGGGGCGCTGTATCTCTATAT
The DNA here is from genome assembly GCF_040894005.1 of Engystomops pustulosus. Taxonomy (NCBI): domain Eukaryota; kingdom Metazoa; phylum Chordata; class Amphibia; order Anura; family Leptodactylidae; genus Engystomops; species Engystomops pustulosus. The sequence continues at coordinate 38,316 of NW_027285281.1, read as the reverse complement.
ACCAGTGCATGGAGCCTGTGTCACAGTGTAACTCTATGGAGGCTCTAGTGATATAACATCCCCCCAGTGTAACCAGTAATACCATAGTCTAGTGGATGGGGGCGCTGTATCTCTATATACCAGTGCATGGAGCAGGTGTCACAGTGTAACTCTATGGAGGCTCTAGTGATATAACATCCCCCAGTGTAACCAGTAATACCATAGTCTAGTGGATGGGGGCGCTGTACCTCTATATACCAGTGCATGGAGCAGGTGTCACAGTGTAACTCTATGGAGGCTCTAGTGATATAACATCCCCCCAGTGTAACCAGTAATACCATAGTCTAGTGGATGGGGGCGCTGTACCTCTATATACCAGTGCATGGAGCAGGTGTCACAGTGTAACTCTATGGAGGCTCTAGTGATATAACACCCCCCAGTGTAACCAGTAATACCATAGTCTACTGGATGGGGGCGCTGTATCTCTATATACCAGTGCATGGAGCGTGTGTCACAGTGTAACTCTATGGAGGCTCTAGTGATATAACACCCCCCAGTGTAACCAGTAATACCATAGTCTAGTGGATGGGGGCGCTGTATCTCTATATACCAGTGCATGGAGCCTGTGTCACAGTGTAACTCTATGGAGGCTCTAGTGATATAACATCCCCCCAGTGTAACCAGTAATACCATAGTCTAGTGGATGGGGGCGCTGTATCTCTATATACCAGTGCATGGAGCCTGTGTCACAGTGTAACTCTATGGAGGCTCTAGTGATATAACATCCCCCCAGTGTAACCAGTAATACCATAGTCTAGTGGATGGGGGCGCTGTACCTCTATATACCAGTGCATGGAGCAGGTGTCACAGTGTAACTCTATGGAGGCTCTAGTGATATAACATCCCCCCAGTGTAACCAGTAATACCATAGTCTAGTGGATGGGGGCGCTGTACCTCTATATACCAGTGCATGGAGCAGGTGTCACAGTGTAACTCTATGGAGGCTCTAGTGATATTACACCCCCCAGTGTAACCAGTAATACCATAGTCTAGTGGATGGGGGCGCTGTATCTCTATATACCAGTGCATGGAGCGTGTGTCACAGTGTAACTCTATGGAGGCTCTAGTGATATAACACCCCCCAGTGTAACCAGTAATACCATAGTCTAGTGGATGGGGGCGCTGTATCTCTATATACCAGTGCATGGAGCCTGTGTCACAGTGTAACTCTATGGAGGCTCTAGTGATATAACATCCCCCCAGTGTAACCAGTAATACCATAGTCTAGTGGATGGGGGCGCTGTATCTCTATATACCAGTGCATGGAGCCTGTGTCACAGTGTAACTCTATGGAGGCTCTAGTGATATAACATCTCCCAGTGTAACCAGTAATACCATAGTCTAGTGGATGGGGGCGCTGTATCTCTATATACCAGTGCATGGAGCCTGTGTCACAGTGTAACTCTATGGAGGCTCTAGTGATATAACACCCCCCAGTGTAACCAGTAATACCATAGTCTAGTGGATGGGGGCGCTGTACCTCTATATACCAGTGTATGGAGCGTGTGTCACATTGTAACTCTATGGAGGCTCTAGTGATATAACATCCCCCCAGTGTAACCAGTAATACCATAGTCTAGAGGATGGGGGCGCTGTATCTCTATATACCAGTGCATGGAGCAGGTGTCACAGTGTAACTCTATGGAGGCTCTAGTGATATAACATCCCCCCAGTGTAACCAGTAATACCATAGTCTAGTGGATGGGGGCGCTGTACCTCTATATACCAGTGCATGGAGCCTGTGTCACAGTGTAACTCTATGGAGGCTCTAGTGATATAACATCCCCCAGTGTAACCAGTAATACCATAGTCTAGTGGATGGGGGCGCTGTATCTCTATATACCAGTGCATGGAGCAGGTGTCACAGTGTAACTCTATGGAGGCTCTAGTGATATAACATCCCCCAGTGTAACCAGTAATACCATAGTCTAGTGGATGGGGGCGCTGTACCTCTATATACCAGTGCATGGAGCGTGTGTCACAGTGTAACTCTATGGAGGCTCTAGTGATATAACATCCCCCAGTGTAACCAGTAATACCATAGTCTAGTGGATGGGGGCGCTGTATCTCTATATACCAGTGCATGGAGCAGGTGTCACAGTGTAACTCTATGGAGGCTCTAGTGATATAACATCCCCCAGTGTAACCAGTAATACCATAGTCTAGTGGATGGGGGCGCTGTATCTCTATATACCAGTGCATGGAGCCTGTGTCACAGTGTAACTCTATGGAGGCTCTAGTGATATAACACCCCCCAGTGTAACCAGTAATACCATAGTCTAGTGGATGGGGGCGCTGTACCTCTATATACCAGTGCATGGAGCCTGTGTCACAGTGTAACTCTATGGAGGCTCTAGTGATATAACATCCCCCAGTGTGACCAGTAATACCATAGTCTAGTGGATGGGGGCGCTGTATCTCTATATACCAGTGCATGGAGCCTGTGTCACAGTGTAACTCTATGGAGGCTCTAGTGATATAACATCCCCCAGTGTAACCAGTAATACCATAGTCTAGTGGATGGGGGCGCTGTATCTCTATATACCAGTGCATAGAGCAGGTGTCACAGTGTAACTCTATGGAGGCTCTAGTGATATAACACCCCCCCCAGTGTAACCAGTAATACCATAGTCTAGTGGATGGGGGCGCTGTATCTCTATATACCAGTGCATGGAGCAGGTGTCACAGTGTAACTCTATGGAGGCTCTAGTGATATAACATCCCCCAGTGTAACCAGTAATACCATAGTCTAGTGGATGGGGGCGCTGTATCTCTATATACCAGTGCATGGAGTCTGTGTCACAGTGTAACTCTATGGAGGCTCTAGTGATATAACACCCCCCAGTGTAACCAGTAATACCATAGTCTAGTGGATGGGGGCGCTGTATCTCTATATACCAGTGCATGGAGCCTGTGTCACAGTGTAACTCTATGGAGGCTCTAGTGATATTACATCCCCCAGTGTAACCAGTAATACCGTAGTCTAGAGGATGGGGGCGCTGTATCTCTATAAACCAGTGCATGGAGCCTGTGTCACAGTGTAACTCTATGAAGGCTCTAGTGATATAACATCCCCCCCAGTGTAACCAGTAATACCATAGTCTAGTGGATGGGGGTGCTGTATCTCTATATACCAGTGCATGGAGCAGGTGTCACAGTGTAACTCTATGGAGGCTCTAGTGATATAACATCCCCCAGTGTAACCAGTAATACCATAGTCTAGTGGATGGGGGCGCTGTACCTCTATATACCAGTGCATGGAGCGTGTGTCACAGTGTAACTCTATGGAGGCTCTAGTGATATAACATCCCTCCAGTGTAACCAGTAATACCATAGTCTAGTGGATGGGGGCGCTGTACCTCTATATACCAGTGCATGGAGCCTGTGTCACAGTGTAACTCTATGGAGGCTCTAGTGATATAACATCCCCCCAGTGTAACCAGTAATACCATAGTCTAGTGGATGGGGGCGCTGTACCTCTATATACCAGTGCATGGAGCAGGTGTCACAGTGTAACTCTATGGAGGCTCTAGTGATATAACATCCCCCCCAGTGTAACCAGTAATACCATAGTCTAGTGGATGGGGGCGCTGTATCTCTATATACCAGTGCATGGAGCAGGTGTCACAGTGTAACTCTATGGAGGCTCTAGTGATATAACATCCCCCCAGTGTAACCAGTAATACCATAGTCTAGTGGATGGGGGCGCTGTACCTCTATATACCAGTGCATGGAGCAGGTGTCACAGTGTAACTGTATGGAGGCTCTAGTGATATAACATCCCCCAGTGTAACCAGTAATACCATAGTCTATAGGATGGGGGCGCTGTATCTCTATATACCAGTGCATGGAGCAGGTGTCACAGTGTAACTCTATGGAGGCTCTAGTGATATAACATCCCCCCAGTGTAACCAGTAATACCATAGTCTAGTGGATGGGAGCGCTGTATCTCTATATACCAGTGTATGGAGCCTGTGTCACAGTGTAACTCTATGGAGGCTCTAGTGATATAACATCCCCCAGTGTAACTAGTAATACCATAGTCTAGTGGATGGGGGCGCTGTATCTCTATATACCAGTGCATGGAGCAGGTGTCACAGTGTAACTCTATGGAGGCTCTAGTGATATAACATCCCCCAGTGTAACCAGTAATACCGTAGTCTAGAGGATGGGGGCGCTGTATCTCTATATACCAGTGCATGGAGCAGGTGTCACAGTGTAACTCTATGGAGGCTCTAGTGATATAACACCCCCCAGTGTAACCAGTAATACCATAGTCTAGTGGATGGGGGCGCTGTATCTCTATATACCAGTGCATGGAGGGTGTCACAGTGTAACTCTATGGAGGCTCTAGTGATATAACATCCCCCAGTGTAACCAGTAATACCATAGTCTAGTGGATGGGGGCGCTGTATCTCTATATACCAGTGCATGGAGCCTGTGTCACAGTGTAACTCTATGGAGGCTCTAGTGATATAACATCCCCCAGTGTAACCAGTAATACCATAGTCTAGTGGATGGGGGTGCTGTACCTCTATATACCAGTGCATGGAGCCTGTGTCACAGTGTAACTCTATGGAGGCTCTAGTGATATAACATCCCCCAGTGTAACCAGTAATACCATAGTCTAGTGGATGGGGGCGCAGTATCTCTATATACCAGTGCATGGAGCCTGTGTCACAGTGTAACTCTATGGAGGCTCTAGTGATATAACACCCCCCAGTGTAACCAGTAATACCATAGTCTAGAGGATGGGGGCGCTGTACCTCTATATACCAGTGCATGGAGCAGGTGTCACAGTGTAACTCTATGGAGGCTCTAGTGATATAACACCCCCCAGTGTAACCAGTAATACCATAGTCTGGTGGATGGGGGCGCTGTACCTCTATATACCAGTGCATGGAGCCTGTGTCACAGTGTAACTCTATGGAGGCTCTAGTGATATAACATCCCCCCAGTGTAACCAGTAATACCATAGTCTAGTGGATGGGGGCGCTGTATCTCTATATACCAGTGCATGGAGCAGGTGTCACAGTGTAACTCTATGGAGGCTCTAGTGATATAACATCCCCCAGTGTAACCAGTAATACCATAGTCTAGTGGATGGGGGCGCTGTATCTCTATATACCAGTGCATGGAGCAGGTGTCACAGTGTAACTCTATGGAGGCTCTAGTGATATAACATCCCCCAGTGTAACCAGTAATACCATAGTCTAGTGGATGGGGGCGCTGTATCTCTATATACCAGTGCATGGAGCAGGTGTCACAGTGTAACTCTATGGAGGCTCTAGTGATATAACATCCCCCAGTGTAACCAGTAATACCATAGTCTAGTGGATGGGGGCGCTGTATCTCTATATACCAGTGCATGGAGCAGGTGTCACAGTGTAACTCTATGGCGGCTCTAGTGATATAACATCCCCCCAGTGTAACCAGTAATACCATAGTCTAGTGGATGGGGGCGCTGTATCTCTATATACCAGTGCATGGAGCCTGTGTCACAGTGTAACTCTATGGAGGCTCTAGTGATATAACATCCCCCAGTGTAACCAGTAATACCATAGTCTAGAGGATGGGGGCGCTGTATCTCTATATACCAGTGTATGGAGCCTGTGTCACAGTGTAACTCTATGGAGGCTCTAGTGATATAACATCCCCCCAGTGTAACCAGTAATACCATAGTCTAGTGGATGGGGGTGCTGTATCTCTATATACCAGTGCATGGAGCGTGTGTCACAGTGTAACTCTATGGAGGCTCTAGTGATATAACATCCCCCCAGTGTAACCAGTAATACCATAGTCTAGTGGATGGGGGCGCTGTACCTCTATATACCAGTGCATGGAGCAGGTGTCACAGTGTAACTCTATGGAGGCTCTAGTGATATAACATCCTCCAGTGTAACCAGTAATACCATAGTCTAGTGGATGGGGGCACTGTATCTCTATATACCAGTGCATGGAGCCTGTGTCACAGTGTAACTCTATGGAGGCTCTAGTGATATTACACCCCCCAGTGTAACCAGTAATACCATAGTCTAGTGGATGGGGGCGCTGTATCTCTATATACCAGTGCATGGAGCAGGTGTCACAGTGTAACTCTATGGAGGCTCTAGTGATATAACATCCCCCCCAGTGTAACCAGTAATACCATAGTCTAGTGGATGGGGGCGCTGTATCCCTATATACCAGTGCATGGAGCAGGTGTCACAGTGTAACTCTATGGAGGCTCTAGTGATATAACATCCCCCAGTGTAACCAGTAATACCATAGTCTAGTGGATGGGGGCGCTGTACCTCTATATACCAGTGCATGGAGCCTGTGTCACAGTGTAACTCTATGGAGGCTCTAGTGATATAACATCCCCCAGTGTAACCAGTAATACCATAGTCTAGTGGATGGGGGCGCTGTACCTCTATATACCAGTGCATGGAGCCTGTGTCACAGTGTAACTCTATGGAGGCTCTAGTGATATAACATCCCCCCAGTGTAACCAGTAATACCATAGTCTAGTGGATGGGGGCGCTGTACCTCTATATACCAGTGCATGGAGCAGGTGTCACAGTGTAACTCTATGGAGGCTCTAGTGATATAACATCCCCCAGTGTAACCAGTAATACCATAGTCTAGTGGATGGGGGCGCTGTATCGCTATATACCAGTGCATGGAGCAGGTGTCACAGTGTAACTCTATGGAGGCTCTAGTGATATAACACCCCCCAGTGTAACCAGTAATACCATAGTCTAGTGGATGGGGGCGCTGTATCTCTATATACCAGTGCATGGAGCAGGTGTCACAGTGTAACTCTATGGGGGCTCTAGTGATATAACATCCCCCAGTGTAACCAGTAATACCATAGTCTAGAGGATGGGGGCGCTGTATCTCTATATACCAGTGCATGGAGCCTGTGTCACAGTGTAACTCTATGGAGGCTCTAGTGATATAACATCCCCCAGTGTAACCAGTAATACCATAGTCTTGTGGATGGGGGCGCTGTATCTCTATATACCAGTGCATGGAGCCTGTGTCACAGTGTAACTCTATGGAGGCTCTAGTGATATAACACCCCCCAGTGTGACCAGTAATACCATAGTCTAGTGGATGGGGGCGCTGTACCTCTATATACCAGTGCATGGAGCCTGTGTCACAGTGTAACTCTATGGAGGCTCTAGTGATATAACATCCCCCAGTGTAACCAGTAATACCATAGTCTAGTGGATGGGGGCGCTGTACCTCTATATACCAGTGCATGGAGCGTGTGTCACAGTGTAACTCTATGGAGGCTCTAGTGATATAACACCCCCCCCCCCCCCCAGTATAACCAGTAATACCATAGTCTAGTGGATGGGGGCGCTGTACCTCTATATACCAGTGCATGGAGCCTGTGTCACAGTGTAACTCTATGGGGGCTCTAGTGATATAACATCCCCCAGTGTAACCAGTAATACCATAGTCTAGTGGATGGGGGCGCTGTATCTCTATATACCAGTGCATGGAGCCTGTGTCACAGTGTAACTCTATGGAGGCTCTAGTGATATAACACCCCCCAGTGTAACCAGTAATACCATAGTCTAGAGGATGGGGGCGCTGTACCTCTATATACCAGTGCATGGAGCAGGTGTCATAGTGTAACTCTATGGGGGCTCTAGTGATATAACATCCCCCAGTGTAACCAGTAATACCATAGTCTAGTGGATGGGGGCGCTGTACCTCTATATACCAGTGCATGGAGCAGGTGTCACAGTGTAACTCTATGGAGGCTCTAGTGATATAACATCCCCCAGTGTAACCAGTAATACCATAGTCTAGTGGATGGGGGCGCTGTATCTCTATATACCAGTGCATGGAGCCTGTGTCACAGTGTAACTCTATGGAGGCTCTAGTGATATAACATCCCCCAGTGTAACCAGTAATACCATAGTCTAGTGGATGGGGGCGCTGTACCTCTATATACCAGTGCATGGAGTGTGTCACAGTGTAACTCTATGGAGGCTCTAGTGATATAACATCTCCCCAGTGTAACCAGTAATACCATAGTCTAGTGGATGGGGGCGCTGTATCTCTATATACCAGTGCATGGAGCAGGTGTCACAGTGTAACTCTATGGAGGCTCTAGTGATATAACATCCCCCAGTGTAACCAGTAATACCATAGTCTAGTGGATGGGGGCGCTGTACCTCTATATACCAGTGCATGGAGCAGGTGTCACAGTGTAACTCTATGGAGGCTCTAGTGATATAACATCCCCCCCAGTGTAACCAGTAATACCATAGTCTAGTGGATGGGGGCGCTGTACCTCTATATACCAGTGCATGGAGCAGGTGTCACAGTGTAACTGTATGGAGGCTCTAGTGATATAACATCCTCCAGTGTAACCAGTGATACCATAGTCTAGAGGATGGGGGCGCTGTATCTCTATATACCAGTGCATGGAGCAGGTGTCACAGTGTAACTCTATGGAGGCTCTAGTGATATAACATCCCCCCAGTGTAACCAGTAATACCATAGTCTAGTGGATGGGAGCGCTGTATCTCTATATACCAGTGTATGGAGCCTGTGTCACAGTGTAACTCTATGGAGGCTCTAGTGATATAACATCCCCCAGTGTAACCAGTAATACCATAGTCTAGTGGATGGGGGCGCTGTATCTCTATATACCAGTGCATGGAGCAGGTGTCACAGTGTAACTCTATGGAGGCTCTAGTGATATAACATCCCCCCAGTGTAACCAGTAATACCATAGTCTAGGGGATGGGGGCGCTGTATCTCTATATACCAGTGCATGGAGCAGGTGTCACAGTGTAACTCTATGGAGGCTCTAGTGATATAACACCCCCCAGTGTAACCAGTAATACCATAGTCTAGTGGATGGGGGCGCTGTATCTCTATATACCAGTGCATGGAGCCTGTGTCACAGTGTAACTCTATGGAGGCTCTAGTGATATAACATCCCCCAGTGTAACCAGTAATACCATAGTCTAGTGGATGGGGGTGCTGTACCTCTATATACCAGTGCATGGAGCCTGTGTCACAGTGTAACTCTATGGAGGCTCTAGTGATATAACATCCCCCAGTGTAACCAGTAATACCATAGTCTAGTGGATGGGGGCGCAGTATCTCTATATACCAGTGCATGGAGCCTGTGTCACAGTGTAACTCTATGGAGGCTCTAGTGATATAACACCCCCCAGTGTAACCAGTAATACCATAGTCTAGAGGATGGGGGCGCTGTACCTCTATATACCAGTGCATGGAGCAGGTGTCACAGTGTAACTCTATGGAGGCTCTAGTGATATTACACCCCCCAGTGTAACCAGTAATACCATAGTCTGGTGGATGGGGGCGCTGTATCTCTATATACCAGTGCATGGAGCAGGTGTCACAGTGTAACTCTATGGAGGCTCTAGTGATATTACACCCCCCAGTGTAACCAGTAATACCATAGTCTAGTGGATGGGGGCGCTGTATCTCTATATACCAGTGCATGGAGCCTGTGTCACAGTGTAACTCTATGGAGGCTCTAGTGATATAACATCCCCCCAGTGTAACCAGTAATACCATAGTCTAGTGGATGGGAGCGCTGTACCTCTATATACCAGTGCATGGAGCCTGTGTCACAGTGTAACTCTATGGAGGCTCTAGTGATATAACATCCCCCCAGTGTAACCAGTAATACCATAGTCTAGTGGATGGGGGCGCTGTATCTCTATATACCAGTGCATGGAGCAGGTGTCACAGTGTAACTCTATGGAGGCTCTAGTGATATAACATCCCCCCAGTGTAACCAGTAATACCATAGTCTAGTGGATGGGGGCGCTGTATCTCTATATACCAGTGCATGGAGCAGGTGTCACAGTGTAACTCTATGGAGGCTCTAGTGATATAACATCCCCCAGTGTAACCAGTAATACCATAGTCTAGTGGATGGGGGCGCTGTATCTCTATATACCAGTGCATGGAGCAGGTGTCACAGTGTAACTCTATGGAGGCTCTAGTGATATAACATCCCCCAGTGTAACCAGTAATACCATAGTCTAGTGGATGGGGGCGCTGTATCTCTATATACCAGTGCATGGAGCCGGTGTCACAGTGTAACTCTATGGAGGCTCTAGTGATATAACATCCCCCCAGTGTAACCAGTAATACCATAGTCTAGTGGATGGGGGCGCTGTATCTCTATATACCAGTGCATGGAGCCTGTGTCACAGTGTAACTCTATGGAGGCTCTAGTGATATAACATCCCCCAGTGTAACCAGTAATACCATAGTCTAGAGGATGGGGGCGCTGTATCTCTATATACCAGTGCATGGAGCAGGTGTCACAGTGTAACTCTATGGCGGCTCTAGTGATATAACATCCCCCCAGTGTAACCAGTAATACCATAGTCTAGTGGATGGGGGCGCTGTATCTCTATATACCAGTGCATGGAGCCTGTGTCACAGTGTAACTCTATGGAGGCTCTAGTGATATAACATCCCCCAGTGTAACCAGTAATACCATAGTCTAGAGGATGGGGGCGCTGTATCTCTATATACCAGTGTATGGAGCCTGTGTCACAGTGTAACTCTATGGAGGCTCTAGTGATATAACATCCCCCAGTGTAACCAGTAATACCATAGTCTAGAGGATGGGGGCGCTGTATCTCTATATACCAGTGTATGGAGCCTGTGTCACAGTGTAACTCTATGGAGGCTCTAGTGATATAACATCCCCCAGTGTAACCAGTAATACCATAGTCTAGTGGATGGGGGCGCTGTACCTCTATATACCAGTGCATGGAGCCTGTGTCACAGTGTAACTCTATGGAGGCTCTAGTGATATAACATCCCCCAGTGTAACCAGTAATACCATAGTCTAGTGGATGGGGGCGCTGTATCTCTATATACCAGTGCATGGAGCGTGTGTCACAGTGTAACTCTATGGAGGCTCTAGTAATATAACATCCCCCAGTGTAACCAGTAATACCATAGTCTAGTGGATGGGGGTGCTGTATCTCTATATACCAGTGCATGGAGCGTGTGTCACAGTGTAACTCTATGGAGGCTCTAGTGATATAACATCCCCCCAGTGTAACCAGTAATACCATAGTCTAGTGGATGGGGGCGCTGTATCTCTATATACCAGTGCATGGAGCCTGTGTCACAGTGTAACTCTATGGAGGCTCTAGTGATATTACACCCCCCAGTGTAACCAGTAATACCATAGTCTAGTGGATGGGGGCGCTGTATCTCTATATACCAGTGCATGGAGCAGGTGTCACAGTGTAACTCTATGGAGGCTCTAGTGATATAACATCCCCCCCAGTGTAACCAGTAATACCATAGTCTAGTGGATGGGGGCGCTGTATCCCTATATACCAGTGCATGGAGCAGGTGTCACAGTGTAACTCTATGGAGGCTCTAGTGATATAACATCCCCCAGTGTAACCAGTAATACCATAGTCTAGTGGATGGGGGCGCTGTATCTCTATATACCAGTGCATGGAGCAGGTGTCACAGTGTAACTCTATGGAGGCTCTAGTGATATAACATCCCCCAGTGTAACCAGTAATACCATAGTCTAGTGGATGGGGGCGCTGTACCTCTATATACCAGTGCATGGAGCCTGTGTCACAGTGTAACTCTATGGAGGCTCTAGTGATATAACATCCCCCCAGTGTAACCAGTAATACCATAGTCTAGTGGATGGGGGCGCTGTATCTCTATATACCAGTGCATGGAGCAGGTGTCACAGTGTAACTCTATGGAGGCTCTAGTGATATAACATCCCCCCAGTGTAACCAGTAATACCATAGTCTAGTGGATGGGGGCACTGTATCTCTATATACCAGTGCATGGAGCAGGTGTCACAGTGTAACTCTATGGAGGCTCTAGTGATATAACATCCCCCCAGTGTAACCAGTAATACCATAGTCTAGTGGATGGGGGCGCTGTACCTCTATATACCAGTGCATGGAGCCTGTGTCACAGTGTAACTCTATGGAGGCTCTAGTGATATAACATCCCCCCAGTGTAACCAGTAATACCATAGTCTAGTGGATGGGGGCGCTGTATCTCTATATACCAGTGCATGGAGCAGGTGTCACAGTGTAACTCTATGGAGGCTCTAGTGATATAACATCCCCCCAGTGTAACCAGTAATACCATAGTCTAGTGGATGGGGGCGCTGTATCTCTATATACCAGTGCATGGAGCAGGTGTCACAGTGTAACTCTATGGAGGCTCTAGTGATATAACATCCCCCAGTGTAACCAGTAATACCATAGTCTAGTGGATGGGGGCGCTGTATCTCTATATACCAGTGCATGGAGCAGGTGTCACAGTGTAACTCTATGGAGGCTCTAGTGATATAACATCCCCCCAGTGTAACCAGTAATACCATAGTCTAGTGGATGGGGGCGCTGTACCTCTATATACCAGTGCATGGAGCGTGTGTCACAGTGTAACTCTATGGAGGCTCTAGTGATATAACACCCCCCCCCCCCCCCAGTGTAACCAGTAATACCATAGTCTAGTGGATGGGGGCGCTGTACCTCTATATACCAGTGCATGGAGCCTGTGTCACAGTGTAACTCTATGGAGGCTCTAGTGATATAACATCCCCCCAGTGTAACCAGTAATACCATAGTCTAGTGGATGGGGGCGCTGTATCTCTATATACCAGTGCATGGAGCAGGTGTCACAGTGTAACTCTATGGAGGCTCTAGTGATATAACATCCCCCCAGTGTAACCAGTAATACCATAGTCTAGTGGATGGGGGCGCTGTATCTCTATATACCAGTGCATGGAGCAGGTGTCACAGTGTAACTCTATGGAGGCTCTAGTGATATAACATCCCCCAGTGTAACCAGTAATACCATAGTCTAGTGGATGGGGGCGCTGTATCTCTATATACCAGTGCATGGAGCAGGTGTCACAGTGTAACTCTATGGAGGCTCTAGTGATATAACATCCCCCAGTGTAACCAGTAATACCATAGTCTAGTGGATGGGGGCGCTGTATCTCTATATACCAGTGCATGGAGCGGGTGTCACAGTGTAACTCTATGGAGGCTCTAGTGATATAACATCCCCCAGTGTAACCAGTAATACCATAGTCTAGTGGATGGGGGCGCTGTACCTCTATATACCAGTGCATGGAGCAGGTGTCATAGTGTAACTCTATGGGGGCTCTAGTGATATAACATCCCCCAGTGTAACCAGTAATACCATAGTCTAGTGGATGGGGGCGCTGTACCTCTATATACCAGTGCATGGAGCCTGTGTCACAGTGTAACTCTATGGAGGCTCTAGTGATATAACATCCCCCCAGTGTAACCAGTAATACCATAGTCTAGTGGATGGGGGCGCTGTACCTCTATATACCAGTGCATGGAGCAGGTGTCACAGTGTAACTCTATGGAGGCTCTAGTGATATAACATCCCCCAGTGTAACCAGTAATACCATAGTCTAGTGGATGGGGGCGCAGTATCTCTATATACCAGTGCATGGAGCAGGTGTCACAGTGTAACTCTATGGAGGCTCTAGTGATATAACATCCCCCAGTGTAACCAGTAATACCATAGTCTAGTGGATGGGGGCGCTGTATCTCTATATACCAGTGCATGGAGCAGGTGTCACAGTGTAACTCTATGGAGGCTCTAGTGATATAACACCCCCCAGTGTAACCAGTAATACCATAGTCTAGTGGATGGGGGCGCTGTTTCTCTATATACCAGTGCATGGAGGGTGTCACAGTGTAACTCTATGGAGGCTCTAGTGATATAACATCCCCCAGTGTAACCAGTAATACCATAGTCTAGTGGATGGGGGCGCTGTACCTCTATATACCAGTGCATGGAGCCTGTGTCACAGTGTAACTCTATGGAGGCTCTAGTGATATAACATCCCCCCAGTGTAACCAGTAATACCATAGTCTAGTGGATGGGGGCGCTGTATCCCTATATACCAGTGCATGGAGCAGGGGTCACAGTGTAACTCTATGGAGGCTCTAGTGATATAACACCCCCAGTGTAACCAGTAATACCATAGTCTAGTGGATGGGGGCGCTGTACCTCTATATACCAGTGCATGGAGCAGGTGTCACAGTGTAACTCTATGGAGGCTCTAGTGATATAACATCCCCCAGTGTAACCAGTAATACCATAGTCTAGTGGATGGGGGCGCTGTATCTCTATATACCAGTGCATGGAGCAGGTGTCACAGTGTAACTCTATGGAGGCTCTAGTGATATAACATCCCCCCAGTGTAACCAGTAATACCATAGTCTAGTGGATGGGGGCGCTGTATCTCTATATACCAGTGCATGGAGCAGGTGTCACAGTGTAACTCTATGGAGGCTCTAGTGATATAACATCCCCCAGTGTAACCAGTAATACCATAGTCTAGTGGATGGGGGCGCTGTATCTCTATATACCAGTGCATGGAGCAGGTGTCACAGTGTAACTCTATGGAGGCTCTAGTGATATAACATCCCCCAGTGTAACCAGTAATACCATAGTCTAGTGGATGGGGGCGCTGTATCTCTATATACCAGTGCATGGAGCAGGTGTCACAGTGTAACTCTATGGAGGCTCTAGTGATATAACATCCCCCCAGTGTAACCAGTAATACCATAGTCTAGTGGATGGGGGCGCTGTATCTCTATATACCAGTGCATGGAGCAGGTGTCACAGTGTAACTCTATGGCGGCTCTAGTGATATAACATCCCCCCAGTGTAACCAGTAATACCATAGTCTAGTGGATGGGGGCGCTGTATCTCTATATACCAGTGCATGGAGCCTGTGTCACAGTGTAACTCTATGGAGGCTCTAGTGATATAACACCCCCCAGTGTAACCAGTAATACCATAGTCTAGTGGATGGGGGCGCTGTATCTCTATATACCAGTGCATGGAGCCTGTGTCACAGTGTAACTCTATGGAGTCTCTAGTGATATAACATCCCCCCAGTGTAACCAGTAATACCATAGTCTAGAGGATGGGGGCGCTGTATCTCTATATACCAGTGCATGGAGCAGGTGTCACAGTGTAACTCTATGGAGACTCTAGTGATATAACATCCCCCCAGTGTAACCAGTAATACCATAGTCTAGTGGATGGGGGCGCTGTATCTCTATATACCAGTGCATGGAGCCGGTGTCACAGTGTAACTCTATGGAGGCTCTAGTGATATAACATCCCTCCAGTGTAACCAGTAATACCATAGTCTAGTGGATGGGGGCGCTGTATCTCTATATACCAGTGCATGGAGCCTGTGTCACAGTGTAACTCTATGGAGGCTCTAGTGATATAACACCCCCCAGTGTAACCAGTAATACCATAGTCTAGTGGATGGGGGCGCTGTATCTCTATATACCAGTGCATGGAGCGTGTGTCACAGTGTAACTCTATGGAGGCTCTAGTGATATAACATCCCCCAGTGTAACCAGTAATACCATAGTCTAGTGGATGGGGGCGCTGTATCTCTATATACCAGTGCATGGAGCCTGTGTCACAGTGTAACTCTATGGTGGCTCTAGTGATATAACACCCCCCAGTGTAACCAGTAATACCATAGTCTAGTGGATGGGGGCGCTGTATCTCTATATACCAGTGCATGGAGCCTGTGTCACAGTGTAACTCTATGGAGGCTCTAGTGATATAACATCCCCCAGTGTAACCAGTAATACCATAGTCTATAGGATGTGGGCGCTGTACCTCTATATACCAGTGCATGGAGCAGGTGTCACAGTGTAACTCTATGGGGGCTCTAGTGATATAACATCCCCCAGTGTAACCTGTAATACCATAGTCTAGTGGATGGGGGCGCTGTACCTCTATATACCAGTGCATGGAGCAGGTGTCACAGTGTAACTCTATGGAGGCTCTAGTGATATAACATCCCCCAGTGTAACCAGTAATACCATAGTCTAGAGGATGGGGGCGCTGTATCTCTATATACCAGTGCATGGAGCCTGTGTCACAGTGTAACTCTATGGAGGCTCTAGTGATATAACATCCCCCCAGTGTAACCAGTAATACCATAGTCTAGTGGATGGGGGCGCTGTATCTCTATATACCAGTGCATGGAGCCGGTGTCACAGTGTAACTCTATGGAGGCTCTAGTGATATAACATCCCTCCAGTGTAACCAGTAATACCATAGTCTAGAGGATGGGGGCGCTGTATCTCTATATACCAGTGCATGGAGCCTGTGTCACAGTGTAACTCTATGGAGGCTCTAGTGATATAACATCCCCCAGTGTAACCAGTAATACCATAGTCTAGAGGATGGGGGCGCTGTATCTCTATATACCAGTGCATGGAGCCTGTGTCACAGTGTAACTCTATGGGGGCTCTAGTGATATAACATCCCCCAGTGTAACCAGTAATACCATAGTCTAGAGGATGGGGGCGCTGTATCTCTATATACCAGTGCATGGAGCCTGTGTCACAGTGTAACTCTATGGAGGCTCTAGTGATATAACATCCCCCCAGTGTAACCAGTAATACCATAGTCTAGTGGATGGGGGCGCTGTACCTCTATATACCAGTGCATGGAGCCTGTGTCACAGTGTAACTCTATGGAGGCTCTAGTGATATAACATCCCCCAGTGTAACCAGTAATACCATAGTCTAGTGGATGGGGGCGCTGTATCTCTATATACCAGTGCATGGAGCAGGTGTCACAGTGTAACTCTATGGAGACTCTAGTGATATAACATCCCCCCAGTGTAACCAGTAATACCATAGTCTAGTGGATGGGGGCGCTGTACCTCTATATACCAGTGCATGGAGCCTGTGTCACAGTGTAACTCTATGGAGGCTCTAGTGATATAACATCCCCCAGTGTAACCAGTAATACCATAGTCTAGTGGATGGGGGCGCTGTATCTCTATATACCAGTGCATGGAGCGTGTGTCACAGTGTAACTCTATGGAGGCTCTAGTGATATAACATCCCCCAGTGTAACCAGTAATACCATAGTCTAGTGGATGGGGGCGCTGTACCTCTATATACCAGTGCATGGAGCGTGTGTCACAGTGTAACTCTATGGAGGCTCTAGTGATATAACATCCTCCAGTGTAACCAGTAATACCATAGTCTAGTGGATGGGGGCGCTGTATCTCTATATACCAGTGCATGGAGCAGGTGTCACAGTGTAACTCTATGGAGGCTCTAGTGATATAACATCCCCCAGTGTAACCAGTAATACCATAGTCTAGTGGATGGGGGCGCTGTATCTCTATATACCAGTGCATGGAGCAGGTGTCACAGTGTAACTCTATGGAGGCTCTAGTGATATAACATCCCCCAGTGTAACCAGTAATACCATAGTCTAGTGGATGGGGGTGCTGTATCTCTATATACCAGTGCATGGAGCCTGTGTCACAGTGTAACTCTATGGAGGCTCTAGTGATATAACATCCCCCCAGTGTAACCAGTAATACCATAGTCTAGTGGATGGGGGCGCTGTATCTCTATATACCAGTGCATGGAGCCTGTGTCACAGTGTAACTCTATGGAGGCTCTAGTGATATAACATCCCCCAGTGTAACCAGTAATACCATAGTCTAGTGGATGGGGGCGCTGTACCTCTATATACCAGTGCATGGAGCCTGTGTCACAGTGTAACTCTATGGAGGCTCTAGTGATATAACATCCCCCAGTGTAACCAGTAATACCATAGTCTAGAGGATGGGGGCGCTGTATCTCTATATACCAGTGCATGGAGCAGGTGTCACAGTGTAACTCTATGGAGGCTCTAGTGATATAACATCCCCCCAGTGTAACCAGTAATACCATAGTCTAGTGGATGGGGGTGCTGTACCTCTATATACCAGTGCATGGAGCCTGTGTCACAGTGTAACTCTATGGAGGCTCTAGTGATATAACACCCCCCAGTGTAACCAGTAATACCATAGTCTAGAGGATGGGGGCGCTGTATCTCTATATACCAGTGCATGGAGCCGGTGTCACAGTGTAACTCTATGGAGGCTCTAGTGATATAACACCCCCCAGTGTAACCAGTAATACCATAGTCTAGTGGATGGGAGCGCTGTACCTCTATATACCAGTGCATGGAGCAGGTGTCACAGTGTAACTCTATGGAGGCTCTAGTGATATAACACCCCCCAGTGTAACCAGTAATACCATAGTCTAGTGGATGGGGGCGCTGTACCTCTATATACCAGTGCATGGAGCAGGTGTCACAGTGTAACTCTATGGGGGCTCTAGTGATATAACATCCCCCAGTGTAACCAGTAATACCATAGTCTAGAGGATGGGGGCGCTGTATCTCTATATACCAGTGCATGGAGCCTGTGTCACAGTGTAACTCTATGGAGGCTCTAGTGATATAACATCCTCCCCCCCAGTGTAACCAGTAATACCATAGTCTAGTGATATAACATCCCCCTGCAGCCCCTGTACAGAGCCTAGAGCCCCACACCAATGGAGAGCGAAGCCCCCGCTAGAGCTTAGAAATTCCCTTATCCCGGAATGTTTCTATGTAGCGGTTGGTGGGCCCCAGGTACCATAGTCCGACTGTCTATGCAGAGGGTTCCCCCGGACACATCTATACAGAGAGGTGTGGAGGGGGCCTCGGGTGCAGGTGTACAGAGGGATCTTGGGGGCGGGGGGGGGCCTCGGGTGCAGGTGTACAGAGGGGTTTTGGGGACAGCCCTGGCTGGAGCCGCTCCCTTGAGATCTCGCAGTTAACTAAAATCCTTGCTGAGGCTTTGTTATGTAATACTTTTCTAGCGCTATAAATCTATCACTAAAGCCCATAGCCTCCAGGGTTAGTCATATGTAGCGCCATTCTATCACATGCTTCAGACATGTAACATTACAATGCTGCGCTCCCCTGGGTTAGAGGGATCTTGGGGGGGCCTCCAGGGTTAGCCACATGTAGCCCCATTCTATCACATGCTTCGGACATGTAACATTACAATGCTGCGCTCCCCTGGGTTAGAGGGATCTTGGGGGGGCTCCAGGGTTAGTCATATGTAGCGCCATTCTATCACATGCTTCGGACATGTAACATTACAATGCTGCGCTCCCCTGGGTTAGAGGGATCTTGGGGGGCTCCAGGGTTAGTCATATGTAGCGCCATTCTATCACATGCTTCGGACATCTAACATTACAATGCTGCGCTCCCCTGGGTTAGAGGGATCTTGGGGGGGGCTCCAGGGTTAGTCATATGTAGCCCCATTCTATCACATGCTTCAGACATGTAACATTACAATGCTGCGCTCCCCTGGGTTAGAGGGATCTTGGGGGGCTCCAGGGTTAGTCATATGTAGCCCCATTCTATCACATGCATCAGACATGTAACATTACAATGCTGCGCTCCCCTGGGTTAGAGGGATCTTGGGGGGCTCCAGGGTTAGTCATATGTAGCCCCATTCTATCACATGCTTCAGACATGTAACATTACAATGCTGCGCTCCCCTGGGTTAGAGGGATCTTGGGGGGGCTCCAGGGTTAGTCATATGTAGCGCCATTCTATCACATGCTTCAGACATCTAACATTACAATGCTGCGCTCCCCTGGGTTACAGGGATCTTGGGGGGCTCCAGGGTTAGTCATATGTAGCCCCATTCTATCACATGCATCAGGCATGTAACATTACAATGCTGCGCTCCCCTGGGTTAGAGGGATCTTGGGGGGGCTCCAGGGTTAGTCATATGTAGCCCCATTCTATCACATGCTTCAGACATGTAACATTACAATGCTGCGCTCCCCTGGGTTAGAGGGATCTTGGGGGGGGCTCCAGGGTTAGTCATATGTAGCGCCATTCTATCACATGCTTCAGACATCTAACATTACAATGCTGCGCTCCCCTGGGTTAGAGGGATCTTGGGGGGCTCCAGGGTTAGTCATATGTAGCCCCATTCTATCACATGCATCAGACATGTAACATTACAATGCTGCGCTCCCCTGGGTTAGAGGGATCTTGGGGGGGCTCCAGGGTTAGTCATATGTAGCCCCATTCTATCACATGCATCAGACATGTAACATTACAATGCTGCGCTCCCCTGGGTTACAGGGATCTTGGGGGGGCTCCAGGGTTAGTCATATGTAGCCCCATTCTATCACATGCTTCGGACATCTAACATTACAATGCTGCGCTCCCCTGGGTTAGAGGGATCTTGGGGGGGCTCCAGGGTTAGTCATATGTAGCGCCATTCTATCACATGCTTCAGACATGTAACATTACAATGCTGCGCTCCCCTGGGTTGGACGGAACCTCTGGAGATTGTCCGGGCATAAAGCCCCTTTCATCCACATGGACCACACTCCTAATACATTTTTTAACTCGCTCAGCCAGAATTTTGTCGAGAAGCTTGTTATCAGTATTAATCAAGGAGATCGGATGATAAGACCCAAGTTTGGTGCCTTAGGTATTTAGGTTATTAAGGCTTCCCCCATAGAGGGGGGGGGGGGGGAAGAGACCCCTTACCCAGAGAGTGGCTCCATACCTCTAAGAGGTGATTGATAAGTACATGGTGGTGTGCTTATATTCAGAGACACGCGGTGTAATATGGGGTTCTTCGGGCAGTGCCAGCACATTTCCTCCCCCGACACAAGAACGCTCTCATTTTCAAAGAAACTTTAATAATCTGAAGAAAAAATTTACCATTTGCATAAAAAAACGTCTAAAAACAAAACATTCTGCAACCAACACAAAGCAGCTCACCCGGCAGAGACAACGAGGAGTAGTCCGAGACCACCACAGCCGGAGAGGAAGGGGAGTAGTCCGAGACCACCACAGCCGGAGAGGAAGGGGAGTAGTCCGAGACCACCACAGCCGGAGAGGAAGGGGAGTAGTCCGAGACCACCACAGCTGCGAGACACGAGTAGTCCGAGACCACCACAGCTGCGAGACACGAGGAGTAGTCCGAGACCACCACAGCTGCGAGACACGAGGAGTCCGAGACCACCACAGCTGCGAGACACGAGGAGTAGTCCGAGACCACCACAGCTGCGAGACACGAGGAGTAGTCCGAGACCACCACAGCTGCGAGACACGAGTAGTCCGAGACCACCACAGCTGCGAGACACGAGTAATCCGAGACCACCACAGCCGGAGAGGAAGGGGAGTAGTCCGAGACCACCACAGCCGGAGAGGAAGGGGAGTAGTCCGAGACCATCACAGCTGCGAGACACGAGGAGTAGTCCGAGACCACCACAGCTGCGAGACACAAGGAGTAGTCCGAGACCACCACAGCTGCGAGACACGAGTAATCCGAGACCACCACAGCCGGAGAGGAAGGGGAGTAGTCCGAGACCACCACAGCCGGAGAGGAAGGGGAGTAGTCCGAGACCATCACAGCTGCGAGACACGAGGAGTAGTCCGAGACCACCACAGCTGCGAGACACAAGGAGTAGTCCGAGACCACCACAGCTGCGAGACACGAGTAATCCGAGACCACCACAGCCGGAGAGGAAGGGGAGTAGTCCGAGACCACCACAGCCGGAGAGGAAGGGGAGTAGTCCGAGACCATCACAGCTGCGAGACACGAGGAGTAGTCCGAGACCACCACAGCTGCGAGACACAAGGAGTAGTCCGAGACCACCACAGCTGCGAGACACGAGGAGTAGTCCGAGACCACCACAGCTGCGAGACACAAGGAGTAGTCCGAGACCACCACAGCTGCGAGACACGAGTAGTCCGAGACCACCACAGCTGGTCAGGTGCGAGTCCATCATCCACCAGACTATATGGACCCTTGGAGTGCAAGGCCCAACCCGAATATATACACAACACGTATTGTACATCAGTGCACAAGCCAACGGCAGATAAATGTTCACAGGCCAAAAACGGAAAGGCAAAAAAGTGGCTAGACACAAATGTAAAGCAGCCAGCACTGCTCTCCGCTCACACGCGTGACCCGGGACATGTATGTACAGCGGCCGCTCAGTCTCTGGTGGAAAGCTCCAGGCAGCCAACGCCTCCAGATCCTCCGCACAACGAGAGAAGGCACAATGGAGGGAGGAGACGTGGAGGGACACCCACTCGCACCCTGGATTGTGCTGGACACAACATCTTTAGGGGCACATCATCGAAGGCCTGAAATAAAGACAAACAACAAGTGTGAACAATGCTGCAGCACACCAGTGGACGGGTGACCATGGGTGACCCCCAATCTCTCCGTGTGGTGGACATTGCAGCAGGACAGTGAGCGCACCCTGCTGAGAAATCAGACAGTCTTACCGCTCCCCCCCAACATGGCCGGCTTCATCATCTTCCATTTCCTCTTCAAGGTCCATGTCCAGTTCTGAACCTGCGTCAGCCCCTTTGTAGGTGTAGCCACTGCAACAGAGCGGAGACAGCTCAGGACCGCCCAGGCACTTGTACACACACGTGTGTATAACGGACACTTATTACCTAACAGAGCGGCAGGTGAAGAACACCATTCTTTTCAGCTTCTTATTGTAGAAGAAATAGTTGAAGGACCACAAATTTCCATCTTCCCCAAAAGGGTCAGAGTCCAGATCAGGATTGTAGCTGACAGAGAAAGACCGCGTGGTGAGGAGTCAGGAGCCGGTACCCCAACAATGAGGCATCACAATCTGGCCAGGGACAGGTCCACACAGAGAAGGCTACCTACCTGTAGATGTCACACTCGGACAGGCAGATCTCTTCATCCACAGCGTCCCACAGATTAGACTTCAGGGAGGAGAAGTCTTCACCCAGGGCCGACACTAGGCTGCTATTCACAGCGTTCACCACCTGGGGACGAGACACACAACAAGGTTTAGGACCCATGAAGGACAGGGTGGCCCCATCACCTGGTCCTCCTTAGATTTCCTCTGCAGACCTGAGGGATCCGTTGGATTGTCAAACCTTAGTTGGGTTACCTACCCCCAGTCATGGCCCAAACAGCAGGTGTGTATGTCCTCAGAGACTGCACGGGCAGGAATAGGAGGCGCTGCGTCAGCTTGGGCAGTCCGTGCATACACGAGCCCTTCCATAGGAGGAGCAGCACACCCTACAGATCTCCTCTAATGAGGTCACAGCCCAGCGGGACGCTGAGCCACAACCTCCCAGTGTCCTCACCCAGTTTATACTCGGCTCCCGGCTGAACTCGTGGCTCCGTGCTGCACTGAAGTCATAGTCTGGCCGAAACGACTCATTCAGGGTGGCAATGAGATAGAACAGAGTCTTGCGGCTGCATTTATCGCTCAGCGGACCCTCTTCATCTCCCCCCAGACTCTTTCCCAGCCTGAAAGACACAAAACAGAGGGCAGTGCGGTAGCGGCTGAGCCCCGACATGGAGGACACGAGATTATGTGGTGGTACTGAGTTGCATTGGGTGCGGGCCATGGTCGGTGGTGACATAGGAGCGCCTCTCGTCTACAGTCCCGGGTTCGATGTTGGCGCCGGTGAGGGGTGCTGCAGTGTCGATGGCGCATTGGTGCGTGGTGGGGCCATGGTCGGTGGTGACATAGGAGCGCCTCTCGTCTACAGTCCCGGGTTCGATGGTGGCG
Source organism: Engystomops pustulosus (assembly GCF_040894005.1). Taxonomy (NCBI): domain Eukaryota; kingdom Metazoa; phylum Chordata; class Amphibia; order Anura; family Leptodactylidae; genus Engystomops; species Engystomops pustulosus. Next base: position 14,803 of record NW_027285281.1, on the reverse strand, counting down.
CCGGTGAGAGGTGCTGCAGTGTGGACGGCGCATTGGTGCGTGGTGGGGCCATGGTCGGCGGTGACATAGGAGCGCCTCTCGTCTACAGTCCCGGGTTCGATGTTGGCGCCGGTGAGGGGTGCTGCAGTGTGGACGGCGCATTGGTGCGTGGTGGGGCCATGGTCGGTGGTGACATAGGAGCGCCTCTCGTCTACAGTCCCGGGTTCGATGTTGGCGCCGGTGAGGGGTGCTGCAGTGTGGACGGCGCATTGGTGCGTGGTGGGGCCATGGTCGGCGGTGACATAGGAGCGCCTCTCGTCTACAGTCCCGGGTTCGATGGTGGCGCCGGTGAGGGGTGCTGCAGTGTGGACGGCGCATTGGTGCGTGGTGGGGCCATGGTCGGCGGTGACATAGGAGCGCCTCTCGTCTACAGTCTCGGGTTCGATGTTGGCGCCGGTGAGGGGTGCTGCAGTGTCCATGACGCATTGGTGCGTGGTGGGGCCATGGTCGGCGGTGACATAGGAGCGCCTCTCGTCTACAGTCCCGGGTTCGATGGTGGCGCCGGTGAGGGGTGCTGCAGTGTGGACGGCGCATTGGTGCGTGGTGGGGCCATGGTCGGCGGTGACATAGGAGTGCCTCTCGTCTACAGTCCCGGGTTCGATGGTGGCGCCGGTGAGGGGTGCTGCAGTGTCGATGGCGCATTGGTGCGTGGTGGGGCCATGGTCGGCGGTGACATAGGAGCGCCTCTCGTCTACAGTCCCGGGTTCGATGGTGGCGCCGGTGAGGGGTGCTGCAGTGTCGATGGCGCATTGGTGCGTGGTGGGCCCATGGTCGTGGTGAGGCGGCAGCATGGTGGACGGTGTCCTCAGTTTGTGGCTTTACAACATCTGGAGATACATCCACCCCACAACCAGCCCTGCTCACCTACCTGCTGGGACTGACACCACCCGTCTGAGGAGGAGACAGAGCCTCCAGCACATGCGGCTGACCTTCCTGGCAGAACTGCTTGAACATGTGCTTATCATCACCGGCCATTTTACAAGAGTAGCTCTCAATCCTGTACAACAGAAGACATAATCCAGATTATCATAGCCCCCCCCAGAGTATGAGCCCGGCAGGGAGCACAGCTGCTACTCTTGTATATGGACAGCCCTGGGTAGTAGGTATCACAGCAGAGGCTCTGCGCAGTGTATCAGGACACCTACCTGCCGATGATGTGGGAGTCTCCCGTCTCCACACAAAGCTGCGAGTTCACAGCCTCAAAGCGGGAATTTTCCAAAAGTTTCATCTCCACAAGATCAGACACAGCGAGACCTGAGGAGAGGAGAAACACAACGATGAAGGAGACCGCCGGGGCAGAGGGCTCGCCGGCCCGACCCAGAGGAGACCGCCGGGGCAGAGGGCTCGCCGGCCCGACCCAGAGGAGACCGCCGGGGCAGAGGGCTCGCCGGCCCGACCCAGAGGAGACCGCCGGGGCAGAGGGCTCGCCGGCCCGACCCAGAGGAGACCGCCGGGGCAGAGGGCTCGCCGGCCCGACCCAGAGGAGACCGCCGGGGCAGAGGGCTCGCCGGCCCGACCCAGAGGAGACCGCCGGGGCAGAGGGCTCGCCGGCCCGACCCAGAGGAGACCGCCGGGGCAGAGGGCTCGCCGGCCCGACCCAGAGGAGACCGCCGGGGCAGAGGGCTCGCCGGCCCGACCCAGAGGAGACCGCCGGGGCAGAGGGCTCGCCGGCCCGACCCAGAGGAGACCGCCGGGGCATAGGGCTCGCCGGCCCGACCCAGAGGAGACCGCCGGGGCAGAGGGCTCGCCGGCCCGACCCAGAGGAGACCGCCGGGGCAGAGGGCTCGCCGGCCCGACGCAGAGGAGACCGCCGGGGCAGAGGGCTCGCCGGCCCGACGCAGAGGAGACCGCCGGGGCAGAGGGCTCGCCGGCCCGACCCAGAGGAGACCGCCGGGGCAGAGGGCTCGCCGGCCCGACCCAGAGGAGACCGCCGGGGCAGAGGGCTCGCCGGCCCGACCCAGAGGAGACCGCCGGGGCAGAGGGCTCGCCGGCCCGACCCAGAGGAGACCGCCGGGGCAGAGGGCTCGCCGGCCCGACCCAGAGGAGACCGCCGGGGCAGAGGGCTCGCCGGCCCGACCCAGAGGAGACCGCCGGGGCAGAGGGCTCGCCGGCCCGACCCAGAGGAGACCGCCGGGGCAGAGGGCTCGCCGGCCCGACCCAGAGGAGACCGCCGGGGCAGAGGGCTCGCCGGCCCGACCCAGAGGAGACCGCCGGGGCAGAGGGCTCGCCGGCCCGACCCAGAGGAGACCGCCGGGGCAGAGGGCTCGCCGGCCCGACCCAGAGGAGACCGCCGGGGCAGAGGGCTCGCCGGCCCGACCCAGAGGAGACCGCCGGGGCAGAGGGCTCGCCGGCCCGACCCAGAGGAGACCGCCGGGGCAGAGGGCTCGCCGGCCCGACCCAGAGGAGACCGCCGGGGCAGAGGGCTCGCCGGCCCGACCCAGAGGAGACCGCCGGGGCAGAGGGCTCGCCGGCCCGACCCAGAGGAGACCGCCGGGGCAGAGGGCTCGCCGGCCCGACCCAGTGGAGACCGCCGGGGCAGAGGGCTCGCCGGCCCGACCCAGAGGAGACCGCCGGGGCAGAGGGCTCGCCGGCCCGACCCAGAGGAGACCGCCGGGGCAGAGGGCTCGCCGGCCCGACCCAGAGGAGACCGCCGGGGCAGAGGGCTCGCCGGCCCGACCCAGAGGAGACCGCCGGGGCAGAGGGCTCGCCGGCCCGACCCAGAGGAGACCGCCGGGGCAGAGGGCTCGCCGGCCCGACCCAGAGGAGACCGCCGGGGCAGAGGGCTCGCCGGCCCGACCCAGAGGAGACCGCCGGGGCAGAGGGCTCGCCGGCCCGACCCAGAGGAGACCGCCGGGGCAGAGGGCTCGCCGGCCCGACCCAGAGGAGACCGCCGGGGCAGAGGGCTCGCCGGCCCGACCCAGAGGAGACCGCCGGGGCAGAGGGCTCGCCGGCCCGACCCAGAGGAGACCGCCGGGGCAGAGGGCTCGCCGGCCCGACCCAGAGGAGACCGCCGGGGCAGAGGGCTCGCCGGCACAACCCAGAGGAGACCGCCGGGGCAGAGGGCTCGCCGGCCCAACCCAGAGGAGACCGCCGGGGCAGAGGGCTCGCCGGCCCGACCCAGAGGAGACCGCCGGGGCAGAGGGCTCGCCGGCCCGACCCAGAGGAGACCGCCGGGGCAGAGGGCTCGCCGGCCCGACCCAGAGGAGACCACCGGGGCAGAGGGCTCGCCGGCCCGACCCAGAGGAGACCGCCGGGGCAGAGGGCTCGCCGGCCCGACCCAGAGGAGACCGCCGGGGCAGAGGGCTCGCCGGCCCGACCCAGAGGAGACCGCCGGGGCAGAGGGCTCGCCGGCCCGACCCAGAGGAGACCGCCGGGGCAGAGGGCTCGCCGGCCCGACCCAGAGGAGACCGCCGGGGCAGAGGGCTCGCCGGCCCGACCCAGAGGAGACCGCCGGGGCAGAGGGCTCGCCGGCCCGACCCAGAGGAGACCGCCGGGGCAGAGGGCTCGCCGGCCCGACCCAGAGGAGACCGCCGGGGCAGAGGGCTCGCCGGCCCGACCCAGAGGAGACCGCCGGGGCAGAGGGCTCGCCGGCCCGACCCAGAGGAGACCGCCGGGGCAGAGGGCTCGCCGGCCCGACCCAGAGGAGACCGCCGGGGCAGAGGGCTCGCCGGCACAACCCAGAGGAGACCGCCGGGGCAGAGGGCTCGCCGGCCCGACCCAGAGGAGACCGGGTCACATAGATATAACTAAGTACGAGAAGCAGCGATTGGACACTGCGCCCCCTGCTGGCTGAGCCTTCCTGTTACCTGTAGGGCGTCCGTCTCCGGCTTCTTGTTAGCACAACACGAGATCCCGCTGCTGCTTCAGCGTCTCAGGCCGATGGTCTGCGTTCTGCATGACGCTGCGCGGACGCTCAGAGCACAAAGGACCGGAGCTCCTCGGCATGACATCACCGCGCCGAGAAGAGGAGGAGACCCGAACCTGGAGACAAGTAACCGAATAATACTCATCCTTATAAAGTCACAGTATAATCCTCCTCCTCCTCCTCCTCATACATCACCAGTCACAGTATAATCCTCCTCCTCCTCCTCCTCATACATCACCAGTCACAGTATAATCCTCCTCCTCCTCCTCCTCCTCATACATCACCAGTCACAGTATAATCCTCCTCCTCCTCCTCCTCCTCATACATCACCAGTCACAGTATAATCCTCCTCCTCCTCCTCATACATCACCAGTCACAGTATAATCCTCCTCCTCCTCCTCCTCCTCATACATCACCAGTCACAGTATAATCCTCCTCCTCCTCCTCCTCCTCATACATCACCAGTCACAGTATAATCCTCCTCCTCCTCCTCCTCCTCATACATCACCAGTCACAGTATAATCCTCCTCCTCCTCCTCCTCCTCATACATCACCAGTCACAGTATAATCCTCCTCCTCCTCCTCCTCCTCATACATCACCAGTCACAGTATAATCCTCCTCCTCCTCCTCCTCCTCCTCATACATCACCAGTCACAGTATAATCCTCCTCCTCCTCAAACATCACCAGTCACAGTATAATCCTCCTCCTCCTCCTCCTCATACATCACCAGTCACAGTATAATCCTCCTCCTCCTCATACATCACCAGTCACAGTATAATCCTCCTCCTCCTCCTCCTCCTCATACATCACCAGTCACAGTATAATCCTCCTCCTCCTCATACATCACCAGTCACAGTATAATCCTCCTCCTCCTCCTCCTCCTCCTCATACATCACCAGTCACAGTATAATCCTCCTCCTCCTCCTCCTCCTCATACATCACCAGTCACAGTATAATCCTCCTCCTCCTCCTCATACATCACCAGTCACAGTATAATCCTCCTCCTCCTCATACATCACCAGTCACAGTATAATCCTCCTCCTCCTCATACATCACCAGTCACAGTATAATCCTCCTCCTCCTCCTCCTCATACATCACCAGTCACAGTATAATCCTCCTCCTCCTCCTCCTCATACATCACCAGTCACAGTATAATCCTCCTCCTCCTCCTCCTCATACATCACCAGTCACAGTATAATCCTCCTCCTCCTCATACATCACCAGTCACAGTATAATCCTCCTCCTCCTCCTCCTCATACATCACCAGTCACAGTATAATCCTCCTCCTCCTCCTCCTCATACATCACCAGTCACAGTATAATCCTCCTCCTCCTCATACATCACCAGTCACAGTATAATCCTCCTCCTCCTCCTCCTCATACATCACCAGTCACAGTATAATCCTCCTCCTCCTCATACATCACCAGTCACAGTATAATCCTCCTCCTCCTCATACATCACCAGTCACAGTATAATCCTCCTCCTCCTCCTCCTCATACATCACCAGTCACAGTATAATCCTCCTCCTCCTCCTCCTCCTCCTCATACATCACCAGTCACAGTATAATCCTCCTCCTCCTCCTCCTCCTCATACATCACCAGTCACAGTATAATCCTCCTCCTCCTCCTCCTCATACATCACCAGTCACAGTATAATCCTCCTCCTCCTCATACATCACCAGTCACAGTATAATCCTCCTCCTCCTCATACATCACCAGTCACAGTATAATCCTCCTCCTCCTCATACATCACCAGTCACAGTATAATCCTCCTCCTCCTCCTCATACATCACCAGTCACAGTATAATCCTCCTCCTCCTCATACATCACCAGTCACAGTATAATCCTCCTCCTCCTCCTCCTCCTCATACATCACCAGTCACAGTATAATCCTCCTCCTCCTCCTCCTCCTCATACATCACCAGTCACAGTATAATCCTCCTCCTCCTCCTCCTCCTCATACATCACCAGTCACAGTATAATCCTCCTCCTCCTCCTCCTCATACATCACCAGTCACAGTATAATCCTCCTCCTCCTCCTCCTCATACATCACCAGTCACAGTATAATCCTCCTCCTCCTCCTCCTCCTCATACATCACCAGTCACAGTATAATCCTCCTCCTCCTCCTCCTCCTCATACATCACCAGTCACAGTATAATCCTCCTCCTCCTCCTCATACATCACCAGTCACAGTATAATCCTCCTCCTCCTCCTCCTCCTCATACATCACCAGTCACAGTATAATCCTCCTCCTCCTCCTCCTCCTCATACATCACCAGTCACAGTATAATCCTCCTCCTCCTCCTCCTCCCCATACATCACCAGTCACAGTATAATCCTCCTCCTCCTCCTCATACATCACCAGTCACAGTATAATCCTCCTCCTCCTCCTCCTCATACATCACCAGTCACAGTATAATCCTCCTCCTCCTCCTCATACATCACCAGTCACAGTATAATCCTCCTCCTCCTCATACATCACCAGTCACAGTATAATCCTCCTCCTCCTCATACATCACCAGTCACAGTATAATCCTCCTCCTCCTCCTCATACATCACCAGTCACAGTATAATCCTCCTCCTCCTCCTCCTCATACATCACCAGTCACAGTATAATCCTCCTCCTCCTCCTCATACATCACCAGTCACAGTATAATCCTCCTCCTCCTCCTCATACATCACCAGTCACAGTATAATCCTCCTCCTCCTCCTCATACATCACCAGTCACAGTATAATCCTCCTCCTCATACATCACCAGTCACAGTATAATCCTCCTCCTCCTCATACATCACCAGTCACAGTATAATCCTCCTCCTCCTCATACATCACCAGTCACAGTATAATCCTCCTCCTCCTCCTCATACATCACCAGTCACAGTATAATCCTCCTCCTCCTCATACATCACCAGTCACAGTATAATCCTCCTCCTCATACATCACCAGTCACAGTATAATCCTCCTCCTCCTCATACATCACCAGTCACAGTATAATCCTCCTCCTCCTCCTCCTCATACATCACCAGTCACAGTATAATCCTCCTCCTCCTCCTCCTCATACATCACCAGTCACAGTATAATCCTCCTCCTCCTCCTCCTCATACATCACCAGTCACAGTATAATCCTCCTCCTCCTCCTCCTCATACATCACCAGTCACAGTATAATCCTCCTCCTCCTCCTCCTCCTCCTCATACATCACCAGTCACAGTATAATCCTCCTCCTCCTCCTCCTCCTCATACATCACCAGTCACAGTATAATCCTCCTCCTCCTCCTCCTCCTCATACATCACCAGTCACAGTATAATCCTCCTCCTCCTCCTCATACATCACCAGTCACAGTATAATCCTCCTCCTCCTCATACATCACCAGTCACAGTATAATCCTCCTCCTCATACATCACCAGTCACAGTATAATCCTCCTCCTCATACATCACCAGTCACAGTATAATCCTCCTCCTCCTCATACATCACCAGTCACAGTATAATCCTCCTCCTCCTCCTCATACATCACCAGTCACAGTATAATCCTCCTCCTCCTCCTCCTCATACATCACCAGTCACAGTATAATCCTCCTCCTCCTCCTCATACATCACCAGTCACAGTATAATCCTCCTCCTCCTCCTCCTCCTCATACATCACCAGTCACAGTATAATCCTCCTCCTCCTCCTCATACATCACCAGTCACAGTATAATCCTCCTCCTCCTCCTCCTCCTCATACATCACCAGTCACAGTATAATCCTCCTCCTCCTCCTCCTCCTCATACATCACCAGTCACAGTATAATCCTCCTCCTCCTCCTCATACATCACCAGTCACAGTATAATCCTCCTCCTCATACATCACCAGTCACAGTATAATCCTCCTCCTCCTCATACATCACCAGTCACAGTATAATCCTCCTCCTCCTCATACATCACCAGTCACAGTATAATCCTCCTCCTCCTCCTCATACATCACCAGTCACAGTATAATCCTCCTCCTCCTCATACATCACCAGTCACAGTATAATCCTCCTCCTCATACATCACCAGTCACAGTATAATCCTCCTCCTCCTCCTCCTCATACATCACCAGTCACAGTATAATCCTCCTCCTCCTCCTCCTCATACATCACCAGTCACAGTATAATCCTCCTCCTCCTCCTCCTCATACATCACCAGTCACAGTATAATCCTCCTCCTCCTCCTCCTCCTCATACATCACCAGTCACAGTATAATCCTCCTCCTCCTCCTCCTCATACATCACCAGTCACAGTATAATCCTCCTCCTCCTCCTCCTCCTCCTCATACATCACCAGTCACAGTATAATCCTCCTCCTCCTCCTCCTCCTCATACATCACCAGTCACAGTATAATCCTCCTCCTCCTCCTCCTCCTCATACATCACCAGTCACAGTATAATCCTCCTCCTCCTCCTCATACATCACCAGTCACAGTATAATCCTCCTCCTCCTCATACATCACCAGTCACAGTATAATCCTCCTCCTCATACATCACCAGTCACAGTATAATCCTCCTCCTCCTCATACATCACCAGTCACAGTATAATCCTCCTCCTCCTCCTCATACATCACCAGTCACAGTATAATCCTCCTCCTCCTCCTCCTCATACATCACCAGTCACAGTATAATCCTCCTCCTCCTCCTCATACATCACCAGTCACAGTATAATCCTCCTCCTCCTCCTCCTCCTCATACATCACCAGTCACAGTATAATCCTCCTCCTCCTCCTCATACATCACCAGTCACAGTATAATCCTCCTCCTCCTCCTCATACATCACCAGTCACAGTATAATCCTCCTCCTCCTCCTCATACATCACCAGTCACAGTATAATCCTCCTCCTCCTCATACATCACCAGTCACAGTATAATCCTCCTCCTCCTCCTCCTCATACATCACCAGTCACAGTATAATCCTCCTCCTCCTCCTCCTCCTCATACATCACCAGTCACAGTATAATCCTCCTCCTCCTCCTCCTCATACATCACCAGTCACAGTATAATCCTCCTCCTCCTCCTCCTCATACATCACCAGTCACAGTATAATCCTCCTCCTCCTCCTCCTCATACATCACCAGTCACAGTATAATCCTCCTCCTCCTCCTCCTCCTCATACATCACCAGTCACAGTATAATCCTCCTCCTCCTCCTCCTCATACATCACCAGTCAAAGTATAATCCTCCTCCTCCTCCTCCTCATACATCACCAGTCACAGTATAATCCTCCTCCTCCTCCTCCTCATACATCACCAGTCACAGTATAATCCTCCTCCTGCTCCTCCTCCTCCTCATACATCACCAGTCACAGTATAATCCTCCTCCTCCTCCTCCTCCTCCTCCTCCTCATACATCACCAGTCACAGTATAATCCTCCTCCTCCTCCTCCTCCTCATACATCACCAGTCACAGTATAATCCTCCTCCTCCTCCTCCTCCTCATACATCACCAGTCACAGTATAATCCTCCTCCTCCTCCTCCTCCTCATACATCACCAGTCACAGTATAATCCTCCTCCTCCTCCTCATACATCACCAGTCACAGTATAATCCTCCTCCTCCTCATACATCACCAGTCACAGTATAATCCTCCTCCTCCTCCTCCTCATACATCACCAGTCACAGTATAATCCTCCTCCTCCTCATACATCACCAGTCACAGTATAATCCTCCTCCTCCTCCTCCTCCTCATACATCACCAGTCACAGTATAATCCTCCTCCTCCTCCTCCTCCTCCTCATACATCACCAGTCACAGTATAATCCTCCTCCTCCTCCTCCTCATACATCACCAGTCACAGTATAATCCTCCTCCTCCTCCTCCTCCTCATACATCACCAGTCACAGTATAATCCTCCTCCTCCTCCTCATACATCACCAGTCACAGTATAATCCTCCTCCTCCTCCTCATACATCACCAGTCACAGTATAATCCTCCTCCTCCTCCTCATACATCACCAGTCACAGTATAATCCTCCTCCTCATACATCACCAGTCACAGTATAATCCTCCTCCTCCTCATACATCACCAGTCACAGTATAATCCTCCTCCTCCTCATACATCACCAGTCACAGTATAATCCTCCTCCTCCTCATACATCACCAGTCACAGTATAATCCTCCTCCTCCTCCTCATACATCACCAGTCACAGTATAATCCTCCTCCTCCTCCTCCTCATACATCACCAGTCACAGTATAATCCTCCTCCTCCTCCTCCTCCTCATACATCACCAGTCACAGTATAATCCTCCTCCTCCTCCTCCTCATACATCACCAGTCACAGTATAATCCTCCTCCTCCTCATACATCACCAGTCACAGTATAATCCTCCTCCTCCTCCTCCTCATACATCACCAGTCACAGTATAATCCTCCTCCTCCTCAAACATCACCAGTCACAGTATAATCCTCCTCCTCCTCCTCCTCATACATCACCAGTCACAGTATAATCCTCCTCCTCCTCCTCCTCCTCCTCATACATCACCAGTCACAGTATAATCCTCCTCCTCCTCCTCCTCATACATCACCAGTCACAGTATAATCCTCCTCCTCCTCCTCCTCCTCATACATCACCAGTCACAGTATAATCCTCCTCCTCCTCCTCCTCATACATCACCAGTCACAGTATAATCCTCCTCCTCCTCCTCCTCATACATCACCAGTCACAGTATAATCCTCCTCCTCCTCCTCCTCATACATCACCAGTCACAGTATAATCCTCCTCCTCCTCCTCCTCCTCATACATCACCAGTCACAGCATAATCCTCCTCCTCCTCCTCCTCCTCCTCATACATCACCAGTCACAGTATAATCCTCCTCCTCCTCCTCCTCATACATCACCAGTCACAGTATAATCCTCCTCCTCCTCCTCCTCATACATCACCAGTCACAGTATAATCCTCCTCCTCCTCCTCCTCCTCATACATCACCAGTCACAGTATAATCCTCCTCCTCCTCATACATCACCAGTCACAGTATAATCCTCCTCCTCCTCATACATCACCAGTCACAGTATAATCCTCCTCCTCCTCCTCCTCCTCATACATCACCAGTCACAGTATAATCCTCCTCCTCCTCCTCATACATCACCAGTCACAGTATAATCCTCCTCCTCCTCATACATCACCAGTCACAGTATAATCCTCCTCCTCCTCATACATCACCAGTCACAGTATAATCCTCCTCCTCCTCATACATCACCAGTCACAGTATAATCCTCCTCCTCCTCCTCCTCATACATCACCAGTCACAGTATAATCCTCCTCCTCCTCCTCCTCCTCATACATCACCAGTCACAGTATAATCCTCCTCCTCCTCCTCATACATCACCAGTCACAGTATAATCCTCCTCCTCCTCCTCATACATCACCAGTCACAGTATAATCCTCCTCCTCCTCATACATCACCAGTCACAGTATAATCCTCCTCCTCCTCCTCCTCATACATCACCAGTCACAGTATAATCCTCCTCCTCCTCATACATCACCAGTCACAGTATAATCCTCCTCCTCCTCCTCCTCATACATCACCAGTCACAGTATAATCCTCCTCCTCCTCCTCTCATACATCACCAGTCACAGTATAATCCTCCTCCTCCTCCTCCTCATACATCACCAGTCACAGTATAATCCTCCTCCTCCTCCTCCTCATACATCACCAGTCACAGTATAATCCTCCTCCTCCTCCTCATACATCACCAGTCACAGTATAATCCTCCTCCTCCTCCTCATACATCACCAGTCACAGTATAATCCTCCTCCTCCTCATACATCACCAGTCACAGTATAATCCTCCTCCTCCTCATACATCACCAGTCACAGTATAATCCTCCTCCTCCTCCTCCTCATACATCACCAGTCACAGTATAATCCTCCTCCTCCTCCTCCTCATACATCACCAGTCACAGTATAATCCTCCTCCTCCTCATACATCACCAGTCACAGTATAATCCTCCTCCTCCTCCTCCTCATACATCACCAGTCACAGTATAATCCTCCTCCTCCTCCTCCTCATACATCACCAGTCACAGTATAATCCTCCTCCTCCTCCTCCTCATACATCACCAGTCACAGTATAATCCTCCTCCTCCTCCTCCTCCTCATACATCACCAGTCACAGTATAATCCTCCTCCTCCTCCTCCCTCATACATCACCAGTCACAGTATAATCCTCCTCCTCCTCCTCCTCATACATCACCAGTCACAGTATAATCCTCCTCCTCCTCCTCCTCATACATCACCAGTCACAGCATAATCCTCCTCCTCCTCCTCATACATCACCAGTCACAGTATAATCCTCCTCCTCCTCCTCCTCATACATCACCAGTCACAGTATAATCCTCCTCCTCCTCCTCCTCATACATCACCAGTCACAGTATAATCCTCCTCCTCCTCCTCCTCCTCATACATCACCAGTCACAGTATAATCCTCCTCCTCCTCCTCCTCCTCATACAACACCAGTCACAGTATAATCCTCCTCCTCCTCATACATCACCAGTCACAGTATAATCCTCCTCCTCCTCATACATCACCAGTCACAGTATAATCCTCCTCCTCCTCCTCCTCATACATCACCAGTCACAGTATAATCCTCCTCCTCCTCCTCCTCATACAACACCAGTCACAGTATAATCCTCCTCCTCCTCATACATCACCAGTCACAGTATAATCCTCCTCCTCCTCATACATCACCAGTCACAGTATAATCCTCCTCCTCCTCCTCCTCATACATCACCAGTCACAGTATAATCCTCCTCCTCCTCATACATCACCAGTCACAGTATAATCCTCCTCCTCCTCCTCCTCATACATCACCAGTCACAGTATAATCCTCCTCCTCCTCATACATCACCAGTCACAGTATAATCCTCCTCCTCCTCCTCCTCATACATCACCAGTCACAGTATAATCCTCCTCCTCCCTCCTCCTCATACATCACCAGTCACAGTATAATCCTCCCCTCCTCCTCCTCCTCATACATCACCAGTCACAGTATAATCCTCCTCCTCCTCCTCCTCCTCATACATCACCAGTCACAGTATAATCCTCCTCCTCCTCCTCCTCATACATCACCAGTCACAGCATAATCCTCCTCCTCCTCCTCATACATCACCAGTCACAGTATAATCCTCCTCCTCCTCCTCCTCCTCATACATCACCAGTCACAGTATAATCCTCCTCCTCCTCCTCCTCATACATCACCAGTCACAGTATAATCCTCCTCCTCCTCCTCCTCCTCATACATCACCAGTCACAGTATAATCCTCCTCCTCCTCCTCCTCCTCATACAACACCAGTCACAGTATAATCCTCCTCCTCCTCCTCATACATCACCAGTCACAGTATAATCCCCTCCTCCTCCTCATACATCACCAGTCACAGTATAATCCTCCTCCTCCTCCTCCTCATACATCACCAGTCACAGTATAATCCTCCTCCTCCTCCTCATACATCACCAGTCACAGTATAATCCTCCTCCTCCTCCTCCTCATACATCACCAGTCACAGTATAATCCTCCTCCTCCTCCTCATACATCACCAGTCACAGTATAATCCTCCTCCTCCTCCTCCTCATACATCACCAGTCACAGTATAATCCTCCTCCTCCTCCTCCTCATACATCACCAGTCACAGTATAATCCTCCTCCTCCTCCTCCTCATACATCACCAGTCACAGTATAATCCTCCTCCTCCTCCTCCTCATACATCACCAGTCACAGTATAATCCTCCTCCTCCTCCTCCTCATACATCACCAGTCACAGTATAATCCTCCTCCTCCTCCTCCTCATACATCACCAGTCACAGTATAATCCTCCTCCTCCTCCTCCTCATACATCACCAGTCACAGTATAATCCTCCTCCTCCTCATACATCACCAGTCACAGTATAATCCCTCCTCCTCCTCCTCATACATCACCAGTCACAGTATAATCCTCCTCCTCCTCCTCCTCATACATCACCAGTCACAGTATAATCCTCCTCCTCCTCCTCTCCTCTCATACATCACCAGTCACAGTATAATCCTCCTCCTCCTCCTCCTCATACATCACCAGTCACAGTATAATCCTCCTCCTCCTCATACATCACCAGTCACAGTATAATCCTCCTCCTCCTCCTCCTCATACATCACCAGTCACAGTATAATCCTCCTCCTCCTCCTCCTCATACATCACCAGTCACAGTATAATCCTCCTCCTCCTCCTCCTCCTCATACATCACCAGTCACAGTATAATCCTCCTCCTCCTCCTCCTCATACATCACCAGTCACAGTATAATCCTCCTCCTCCTCCTCCTCCTCATACATCACCAGTCACAGTATAATCCCCTCCTCCTCATACAACACCAGTCACAGTATAATCCTCCTCCTCCTCCTCATACATCACCAGTCACAGTATAATCCTCCTCCTCCTCATACATCACCAGTCACAGTATAATCCTCCTCCTCCTCCTCCTCATACATCACCAGTCACAGTATAATCCTCCTCCTCCTCATACATCCACAGGCACAGTCACAGTATAATCCTCCTCCCTCCTCCTCCTCATACATCACCAGTCACAGTATAATCCTCCTCCTCCTCCTCCTCATACATCACCAGTCACAGTATAATCCTCCTCCTCCTCCTCCTCATACATCACCAGTCACAGTATAATCCTCCTCCTCCTCCTCCTCATACATCACCAGTCACAGTATAATCCTCCTCCTCCTCCCAAACATCACCAGTCACAGTATAATCCTCCTCCTCCTCCTCCTCATACATCACCAGTCACAGTATAACCTCCTCCTTCCCTCCTCCTCCTCCTCATACATCACCAGTCACAGTATAATCTCCTCCTCCTCCTCCTCCTCATACATCACAGTCACAGTATAATCCTCCTCCTCCTCATACAT